>NC_134600.1:8792560-9045060 GCF_037038515.1 Microtus pennsylvanicus | reverse complement strand
ATGCACACACACACACACACACACACACTTTATTTAGCACGTGCAAAGGTAAAAGCTTTCTTCTTCTCTGCTCCACTCAGCGTTGCTGCTCCAAGCAGCTGTCTGCTTGGCAGGTCGGCTCCATCCTTGGCAACGCTGCAGGTTTTAGAGGAACTTGATGAGCAGCCTCAACACAACACGCCTCGATGCTTCTGTGGAGCACTTGAGATTCTTGGCCAGTTTACGGCACGCTCTCAGGGCGACACTCACAGGCTCTTGTTCCTAGAATTGATGCTGGAATCCGGACACGGCTCCAGCAGGTCCAGCTTAGGGGCAGAGCACCTGACTGCAGACATGACTGGAACCACCCTCATGTTAGGGATTTCTTAACTTATACGTCATGGCTAGGATTCCCAGGAGCCTCTCTGCTCTCTTCTATGGTGGTATATTATTGGTGGGTTTCTTTTTTCTTTCTTTCTTTTTTTTTTTTTTTTGGTTTTTCGAGACAGGGTTTCTCTGTGGTTTTGGAGCCTGTCCTGGAACTAGCTCTTGTAGACCAGGCTGGCCTCGAGCTCACGGAGATCTGCCTGCCTCTGCCTCCCGAGTGCTGGGATTAAAGGCGTGCGCCACCACCGCCCGGCTTGGTGTTTTAATAAATACAGCTTGCCTGAAGATCAGAGAGTGAAGCAGCCACCCTAGTCAGCTGTACAGGCCAGGGAGTGGTGGCACACACCTTTAATCCCCGGACTCGGGAGACAGAGGCTTTTGGATCTTTGTGAGTTCAAGGCCACCCTGGGCTATACAAGATTTAATTTGTCTAAAAGAGAAACAGAGCTCACACAGAGGTTATCCCAGCACTTGGGATCACAGACCTTTAATCCCAGCACTGGGGAGGTGGAGACAGGAGTGATGTGGCTGGGCTGAGAGAGGATTATAAAGGGGAAGAAACTCAGTGGAGTGTGGAGCCTGAGGATTCATAGAGACAGGTTCTTGCTCCTTTGCTCTGACAATTTGGTAAAGGTCAAAGGTCTCACTAGTGGTTGGCTGCTTTGCTTTTCTGGTCTTCAGCTCGAACTCCAATATCTGTCTCTGAGGTTTTTTTTTTTGTTTTTTGGTTTTTTTTGGTTTTTTTTTTTTTTGGTTTTTCGAGACAAGGTTTCTCTGTGGCTTTGGAGCCTGTCCTGGAACTAGCTCTGTAGACCAGGCTGGTCTCGAACTCACAGAGATCTGCCTGCCTCTGCCTCCCAAGTGCTGGGATTAAAGGTGTGCGCCACCACCGCCTGGCTTGTCTCTGAGTTTTTATTACTCGTGCTACCCTCTTCCTGGTGACAGAGTGTTTAGGACAGAGCCTGAGGCGGGCATGATGCCGGCACCACGATCCTCTCGCCCTCCTGTGAGGCGGTCTCTGTTCACAGGTGGCCTGAAGAGGCTACCCCCACAAAGGCTCGCCAACATGACTGCCTGAACAAGAGCTACAGTAGTGATGCTAACATGGATGGAGTGACCGGGTTGCTGACCGTGAGGCCTCAGCCCTGCACAAAGATCCACAGGCAACGGAGGAACATAGAGAGCTGGAGAAACAGCCTCCCGGGGAAGAGCACACTAGTTATCCGACACCACCTGCTCAGCCGTGAAAACATATGAACAAATAACATTGCATAGAGCAAGCAGGTTATATTTAAGAACATATAGGCATATATGTATGTAGTAATCATTAACAAAATTAATTTTTAAGCCATAAATGTAAAAGGGAGTGAGAAATGGCATATGGGCGGGTTTGGAGGGAAGAATGGGAAGGAGGAAATTATGTAAGTATATTACGATCTCAAAAAAAAAGAGGGAGGCAAGGCCTTTTGTAAACCTTCCCGTGTGCCACTGGGACCTAGTATCCGGATCTCGTGTGCCTTCCTTCTCCGAAAATAGGACTGAGGGCAGCCTGTTGGGACAACATCTGTGTAACCCCTTTAAGGTTTGGCGATAGCAGGTCCAGTTACTGTGTCTGCCGCTGCAGCTGCCCTGAGGGAGTCATCTCATCCACCCAGCTTGATTTTTCTCCTTCTTGCCCAGTTTTCTTGCGGGTCTGGTGTGATGACAGGTCTCCGTGGCTGAGGGCTTTCTTCCTTCAGTCACATGTGCGCTGTTAGCCTTTGATAGATACCGTTGGGCCTAGGCGCTATCGACGCCCGCCTTCGGACACCTTGGCTGCAGCAGCTACCCTCATCCCTCAAGGGACTCATCACCCGTTACTTGATCGTACATATCCCTGGGGCTCAATGAAATATAGAACAGATATCTTTCCACTCTGGAAACCGTGTTAGAGACCGCCTTCCTCTGGGCTGTATTGGTAACTGAATGGAGTGTGTGTTGTGTGTGTGTGTGTGTGTGTGTGTGTGTGTGTGTGTTAAAAGAAAGAGAGAACTCAACATTCTATTTGGCTGTCTATTATCTCCTAACAATGTCATTCACCATACATGTGCTATCATCATGTCCTATGGGACAAGCTATCGCCCACCCAGCCAGACCCTTCAGAGGTTCTGCCTTGACGGCGGCTGGCCTGGAGACCTTGGGTCACAGTGACAGTCAGACCTAGATGAGAGCAATCATAGCCACATAGGGACTTCTTATCATACAGCCTCTGAGCCAGAGGTTCTGAACCTGTGGGTCATGACAGGGGGGATGGGGGGAGGGGGGAGGAGTGTAAATGATACCTTCTCAGGGGTCACCTCAGACCATCGGAAAATAGATATTTCTATAACAAATCAGAAACAGTAGCATAATTATGGTTATGAAGTAACAACAAAAATGATTTGATGTTTTGGGGTCACCACAACACGAGGAAGTATATTAAAAAGGGTCACAGCATTAGGAAGCTTGAGAACCGTTGCTCTTGTTTGTGAAGCGTTTGTTTAGTTTCCAGGGAGGGTGGGGGAAAGATGGATAGTCAAGATATCAATAATAACCACCAACGGTCCCCCGTGCCAGGTCCCCGCTCACCCTCTGCCAGCCCTCACTTTGACATGGTAGCTATTAGGAGGCCATGCCTTTTTCCTCCTTGTAGGCTTACCACCTTACAACATGCAATCTTGAAAAGGACTTTCTTTCTCCTTCGCTCTGCAGCTGCAGGAGGTAGGGGGGTTGTAAAGGCTTTCACGGAGACGCCCAGGCTTTAGCAAAGTCTTTTCAGTGGACAGTTCGCTCCTTGAGTTTCTTACTCATGTTTGCAAATATTCTAGTGTCCTCAAAAACAACATTACAAAACCTTCCTTGCCATCGTTGTCCCCTGTAGTGACCACATTATAGCAATAACCACTTCAAAGGACGGAATCTTGCCTCCTTCCGACGCCACAAGCCGATCGAGTCCAGACAGGTATTTCAGCTGTGATAGTCTCAATGCAGGTCAGAGGGTGGCCCAAAGGTTTACCACCCGCAGTGGAGACCCACGCTTGTCTCTGGAGGTCTGCCCTCTGTGGGAGCTCCTATGACAGTGTCCTAGGTCAGCTTCTGTAGAAAACAGAAACTGAGGTGAAAATTTGATGTGCTAATTTTCATTTTAGGGTAGAATTCCAGAGAAAACGAGGAATGAGGCAGAGAATAAGGAAGAACAACTCTAAAGGCCTGTGTGGCCGAGCTGGCTGGAACTCCATGACAAACACAGCCATTTCCCAGTCTAGCAAAGACATCTGGAAAAAAAAAACCACAGAAAAACAATGGCTTCTTGGGAAAGTTGGGACTGTTGCAAGGAGAGAGGCCACTTGATCGTTCCTGGCTGCTCAGCCCCAAAATAATCACACAGAAACTATTAATTAAATCACTGCTTGGCCCATTAGCTCTAGCTTCTTATTGGTTAACTCTTACATCTTAATTTAACCCATTTCTATTAATCTGTGTATTGCCACGTGGCAGTGGCTTACTGGCAAGGTTTCGGCATGTCTATCTCTGGCAGCAGATCCATGGCATCCCTCTCTCTGCCTTCCTTCTCCCAGCATTCAGTCCAGTTTTCCCTGCCTACCTAAGTTCTGCCCTATCAACAGGCCATGGCAGGTTTTTTTTTTAAATTCATTAACCAATAAAAGCAACACAGACAGAAGGACCTCCTACACCACTGGGCAAGCAGGGGTTGAAGCAGCCCTGCTCAGAAGTTCTTATATTTCTTACCATCTGTCGCTCGGAGATCTCATTAGGCCCAGCTCCCCCACATCTGAGGTGCGCCAACCCCAGCTAGGGCCTGCATCTAAGATCCTGCCTGGGAAGCATGTCCCTGCCCTGTTTCGCTTCCTGCCTTGGGGCTGCCTGTCATTGCTTCTCAACCCCAAGGGCCCCCAGCAGAAGGCAGGACTCACACTGGAGCGTTGGGATGGACTGTTGGGAGTCTTTTTGATTGGGGAAGAATTTCAGTCACCAGAAGAGCAATTGGGACACACATTCTGGCAATCTGGATTTCTCACGTGACAGGCCCAGGTTTTAAAGACGCAAAGATGGGTCTCTAAGTGCCTTACTAAGGACCTTCGCTCATTCAGGACCCCAGAGGCCCAAGGAACTAAAAGGTTCTGTGCAGATCGTTTGATTCCATCTCCCACTTTCTGAGAGCAGGAACTTCAAACACCTCAAGACACTCCCAAATCAAATAAACACATGTGGGCAGGGTTCTGCTGCCTCCACTCCACACCATCTTCATTCCACAGCTCCGCACTGATAAGGCTGGTGGGAGGGGCTTCCAGCCCTCTTCCGTCTTCTCTGGTCTCTTGAAGGTGTTAGTTTAGTGAGGTCATGTCTAAAAGCCATCTCGAAGGAAAAACGCTATGTGGTTGTGAAAGCCTGTTGTTTGGGGAGCGAAAACAAAAACCTTTCATTAACATCAACCTTCCTTGCAGATAAATCGGGGTGAGTCACGAGAAGCTGCGTTCGCAGAGCAGAGACGCAACTTTAGAGGTGAAATCAGGCATGGGGCTGAGGAGGAAGTGGAGTCCATAAAAGTCACGGCGGGCGTTCGGTGGGGTGACTGCGTCTCTTCCTTTCAGTCCCTGAAGGTCAAGGGTGACTCGGAGTACTCCCCCTCTGACTCTTGTCCTCCTGTGAAAACCAAAGTCTTGCATTCAGTGCTGTGGTAGCACAGGGGACGTTTGAAGCCGTCGTTATGGGTTAATGAGCACCTAGGATAGAAACACCGTATCTCTTGGAAATATCTCCAGCACTGCTTTCTCTTGGTAGAGACATGACCCAGGGCCCCTTTTGGAACTCCAGCTGTCCTGATATCTGTGCTAAAGGGTACAGAGTGCTGGAAGGTGTGAGTCTGTGAACTCTGGCTTCGCTCACCCAGTGTCTGTAGCCACCAAAGCCGTCAGAAACCGTCATGGTATCCACCATCCCTTCTTCTCTAAAGGAATTTTACTTATTTTACTGTGCTTATATTTACTTTTGCTGGGGGCCGTGTGTGTCATCAGAGGACAACTTAGGTGGGGAGCTAGCTCTGTCTTTTAAGTGTGTGGGATGTGGGGATCGAACTCGGGTCTTCAGGCTTATCAGCGAGTCCCTTTGTCCACTAAAACCACCTCACCAACCCAGTCTTCTTTCTTCTTATATTCCAGATAATATTCTGTGAAACTTCTTGCTTTTCTTTCCATCTGAGATTAAAAAACAAAACAACAACAGTCTTTTACTTCTAACAAGCTAAAATCTGTTTCCTATCATGTTTTAAATGAGCCTGGCAGCCTAATTGTTTGAGTATCTGCCCCATTTCAGCTTGGGAAAAAAAAAACGGATGAGCTGGCTTCAGATTTCCAAGAGTAGGTGCCAACCACCATATGCCCTGAGGCTGGCTCGGGCTGTCTCTGCCAAAAGACATCGTTTCTGACTTCGGTAAAGAGTGCGCAGACAGCCGCAGAGCTCCTGAGAAGAGACCCCACGCTCTCGGGTCTCCGGTGTCTGCCTCCACCACTGCCTCCACCACGGAAGGGAAAATGCAGATGAGCGCAGTTCACTGAAGGCAAGATCGTCACACCCGCTGTGCAAGGAAAGCATTTGAACTAATGAGAGCTGGGCTCTGGGCCTGCCAGATGCGACTCAGAGCTAAAAGCAACCGCTCCCAGAACAGAAGGAATAGCAACTTCTTCCCATGCGTGTGACATAGACAGGGCTCCAGAGTGAACAAGTGTAAAACGGAGAATAAACACAGATAAAATACAGAAATCAAGAATGGTTAGAGTTGTCTTCAAAGGGATGGCTTTATTTCACGCGTGCGCGCGCTCACACACACTCACACACACACCTGATCCACCACTCCACAATCTCATCAAGACACACCACACACACACACACACACACACACACACACTCACACACACACCTGATCCACCACTCCACAATCTCATCAAACTGCACCACACACACACCTGATATCGACAGTGTCATAGTTCCATGCGCTTAAATAAGGCAGAGAGACCCTTTCCGTACACAACTCAGCTTCCTCCAGGATCAGACCAAATCAAACCAAATCAGAAAAAGTCCCGGTTTAATGGGTAAAATGCTCCCGGATGGCTTTCCAGCCTCCTCCTGACCCCCAGAAAGGAGACGGGAAAGAGAGACCAGAAAACCACATGTCTGTTTTCTGGGGAGGAGAGGTGGTTTAAATACCATGTGGGCATGGTCCTGAGCATCTCTGGGAGAGGGGTCATCATTTGGTGGGTGTTCTGAGATGCGGCAGGGTGTGGAGAGAGATGGGGAGGGGGCTTGGGACGAAGCTTCCACCAGAACGTTGTCCTTGCTTTCTCACTCCTGGTAGATGTTTCGTGATGACTCCTCACAGTTTCAATGTCACCTGTGGCATTTCTATTGACATAGAGAATCACGTGGATGACAGTGGAGAAACCTCTGTCCTGTGAGCATGGAAGAAAACACCCGTAGCTGCAGTGACGGGGGTCCCGCGTTCCCTCCTTCTTCTAGCCCTCTCGTTTTTCGTGGCTGTATCTTCTCGAGCTCTGCGTTCCTAGGTAGGAAGACGAGTGACAAGCCTGTGGTTTACCCCAGTATTACTCACTTTCTAGATAAGCGAGGCCCCTTTTCCCCCTCTTCCTCTTGTTCTCGTCCAACCTCCAGGCTTTCTGTTACTCATCAGCCAGAACTCCGCAGCAGAGAGGAAAATCAGCAGAAAATGCAAATTCAGCCTCCTCTGGTGTGGTGCCTGGACCTTACCCTGCCACGTAAGAAGGCTGATTTGAGGGCCACAGTCAGGCTTGGGGTCAGAAGTGTGATAGCATTATTGTGAAACTTATACAACATACTAGGGTAATCCTTTTTCGTCTGCTCCAGTTGTACAGTTATGGATTAGAAGATGGTGTGTGTGTGTGTGTGTGTGTGTGTGTGTGTGTGAGAGAGAGAGAGAGAGAGAGAGAGAGAGAGAGAGAGAGAGAGAGAGAGAGATTGAGTCATCAGTCAATTTGGCCAAACTTCTCAGTAGTCTAATTAACATTTTCTTACTGTTTCCTTTTTTCTCTTTGAATTTTCTCATCCTTCCTCCCAAACAAACCCTGCTCTTTCCTGATTTTAGGGGCCTGAAGGGGATAATTAAGGATGACATATGGTTAAATATGCCTTGCTTATTATGTGCCTGGCCATACCTCCTTCTGAATTCTGTTTCCTAAGGCAATTAGTGCTGTTACGTAAATCACGAATAAGGGGCACAGTCCTTGCCTTCGTGGTAACTTTATGAGAAAAAAATAAATATGATAGCCGATGGGAGTCAAATAATTCTGAAAATTTGAAGATTGCAAGGGAGTCAGAACAAGGGGGGGAGGGGGCCTGGAAGACCCAGAATAAAGAAGAGCTCCTGTTACCTTCCATAAAAAAAGAGCACTAAGGTTCTTACTCAGAGGGCTTTGTTCTTTAACCTCTTGCTTCTCCTGTTTATTTTGCTGCTCTCCACAGCTCTGTCTGGGGACTGGCACACAGCCAGCAAGTTCTCAGTAGATTCCCCACTTGTAAGAAGTTTCCTGTTGATCTGAGTTTGGCTTAAAGATCAAGGCGCCTGGAGGCCTACCTCTGCTCCTTGCCAGAACACAGGGGCTCCCTCCTTGCCCCTGTCTGTGTAGAGTCTTGCTCAGGTGAGAATTTCACACGATTTAAACTAAAATAAGGGGGGAAAAAAGGAAGAAAAGGAGAGGGGGGAAAAAGGAAGGTTTCTTAGGATAAAAAAAAGAAAAACATTACATCTTTAGTTTATGATCTTCAAGTTCCAGTATATCATTTGAAATTTCTATATTCTTTATTGTTCTGTGGTTTTATTTCATCTCATGGAAAGCAAGCTTTTGCAGACCAAAATGAAACCTTTGCAATGCTTAAGTATAAAACTATTCTGACAGCTCTCCCGGGGGGTGGGGGGGGGCAGGAACCAGCACAATGCTGAGTCTGTTTTTATGGTAGCTATTAAAGCAAGCATAATTCTTTATCTTGTATCTTTTGCGTACACATCATGGATGTAGCACGCTCGTCCGTTCACGGGACATGCAGAGTGGTGGGGGGTGGGGGGTGCATGTAGAGGCCACAGAGCAACATCCACGTCAGGCCTCTCCATCTGCGGTGTGGCTTGTCGCTGCTACGTGAGCAAGCCAGGTTAGCTGGCCCTCGGGCTTCCATCCTACCACAGAAGCCCTGAGAGTACAGACATGGCTTTCCATGGGCTCCAGAGAGCCAGCTCCCCAGTTCCAATCTCCTCCTTTATAGATAGGTAGATAGATAGATAGATAGATAGATAGATAGATAGATAGATAGATAGATAGATAATAGAAGATAGATGATTGATAGATAGATAGATATTAGATAGATGATAGATAATAGATAAATGATTGATAGATAGATAATAGATAGATGATAGACGATTGATAGTAGATAGGCAATAGATAGATAGATAGATGATTGATAGATAGATAATAGATAGATGATTGATAGTAGATAGACAATAGATAGATAGATAATAGATAGATGATTGATAGTAGATAGACAATAGATAGATAGATGAAAGATAGATAGATAGATAATAGATAGAAGATAGATGATTGATAGATGGATAGATAATAGATAGATGATAGATAATAGATAAATGATTGATAGATAGATAATAGATAGATGATAGATGATTGATAGTAGATAGACAATAGATAGATAGATAGATGATAGATGATTGATAGTAGATAGACAATAGATAGATAGATAGATGATAGATAGATAGATAGATAGATAGATAGATAGATAGATAGATAGATGAAAGATAGATAGATAGATGATAGATATCAGGAGTATGGGTTGTTGGGAAATGAATGAGCAGCCCCCCTCAACACAGAAATGTCCTAATTGTCCTCATACTGTACTGAATAATGCCTACATTTCCAGATCTGAGAGGGCCTGAGCCCTGTCCCAACTCAGAAAGGGGTAATTAGAATGAATAAAAAAAATGTACATGTACACAATGGAGTACTACACAGGGGTAAAAGTAATGACACCTTGAAATTTGCGGGCAGATGGCTGGATCTAGAAAACATCATATTGAATGAGGTAACACAGACCCAGAAGGACAAATATAACATGTACTTACTCATAAGTGGCTTTTAGACATAAAGCAAAGAAAAAACAGTCTACAATTCAGAACCCCAGACAACCTAGACAACAAAGAGGACCCTAAGAGAGACATACATGGCTCTGCATAGGAAGGAGAGAAAGACAAGCTCTCCTGAGTAAATTGGGAGTGTAGGGATCATGGGAGAGGGCAAGAGGGGAGGGGAAGAAAGGGAGGGGAACAGAGAAAAATGTATAGTTCACTAAAAACAATAAAGGAAACTCAATGCTAAAAAAATAAATGTAATTAAAATAGAAAACTTCCCAGATATATGCAGTCTAGGTTTGTACTAAGGGGGTCTTAGGGGATAGTGGAAGAAATGGACGAGTCCTCAGGAAGGAGGGCACAAAGGGGCACAGCCAAGGAATACGATCTTCAGTCATTGCTTCTGCCAAGGCCCCAGGGTTCCAGGTCGCTATTCAGGCCCTGTACACTCACGGTCTTTATCCGCACAAAGGCCTCCTCCTATGATCCCGTGATACCAGGATTTACCCAAATCCGTTCTCATGTCCCCAGGATTAACTTGTCGTCCTCAGGTCTCCTCTCGTGGGGTCATCCAGAAACAAGTGCCTGTGTGCAGGAAGGACAGAGCAGTGAACACAATGTTGACTGTGGCATGGGTTGTCATTCTTTCTAGGTTTTCTGCCTGGGGAGAGATCACTAAGGTTCCTATAACAGCAGAATAACATTTCATCTTTTTGCAACTCTATCATAATTCCAGGGGGAATAATATAACCCCACCAAAGTTTGCATGTTGCCCCTGAAGCAGTGCTTGGCACAGCCTGTAAGGCCAGTTGCGTTGACTTGCTTCTTGCAATGGTTCCTAGTCTCCAAAGGATCGGTTCTATACCTATTGTCTCTGACCATAGTGGCCCCAATGAAAAGGCCAAGATTCCTTCGTGTGCTTATGCAAAAATATCTTCGTTTTTATGACTTGTTGCTGAGGCGCACACATCACTGGGGACGACCTACATTATTCATAGATCTCTGCTGATTGGATTCCTTCCCACTTTACATGGAGAAATTTGCTTAGGGAGCACAATTATTTATTCCGAGTAAATGCTGATTTCACCCCCTCAATCTCAAGCTAAATCTCCTCTACAAACACGTTGCTGAACCTTCTATTTATAAGGGTAATCAGTCTATAGTGGACTAGCGCATGCAAATGTGTTTAGATTGGGGACAGGAAGTGGCAGATGTTGCTGATGCGGTCTCGGATTTTCCAGCAGTGGGAGGATTCAGGACTGAGCCAGTGGTTCTCAAAGCCTGGTTGGTGTCACCAGCATTGCCTGGAACTCCACTAGCAAGTGCCTCTGCAGGCCCTACTGGATCAGAGACTGAGGGAGGGGCCAGCAACATGGGCGCTCACAATCCCACGGGTGATTCTACACTACTCAAGTCCAAAAAAAAACTCTAGATCTCAGACAATAATTCTGGTCTTTGGAACATATTTGAATCAACTGGTGAACTCTGAAAAATCTGGTATCCAGACCACCCCACGGACAAACTAGACTCTCAGAAGGTAGAGCTCAAAGGGAGGTTCCCACGTGTTCATCGTGAACACCTAAGGTCTGGGGTGTGTGTGTGTGTGTGTGTGTGTGTGTGTGTGTGTATGCGTGAAGATGACAGGGACACCGTGTTCACCCTTCTTCTTGTTGTGACTAAATACCAAACAAGGTAACTTACGGGAAGGGTTTATCTGGGCTCCTGGCTTCAGGTGCAGCCCATCACGGTGGCAGGAGAGCGGGTCACACCGCGTCAGCAGTCAGGAAGCAGAGGGCCATGAACGCTCATGTTCAGTCTATCTCCTTTTTGATCAGCCAGGAACCTACCCCATGCAACGGTGCCACCCACGCTTAGGGTGAATGGCCTCATCTCAATCCACCGGGTCTAGAATCTCCCTGATAGACATGCCCAGAGATCTGTCTTGGAGGTGATCTCCGATGCTGTCCAGTTACCAATCAATATTAGCTGTCATCATTTTAAAGTCTATGTATTTCTCTCTAGAGATTCTGCCGGGCAATGGTGGTGCACGCCTTTAATCCCAGCACTCGGGAGGCAAGGCAGGCGGATCTCTGTGAGTTCGAGACCAGCCTGGTCTACAGAGCTAGTTCTAGGACAGGCTCCAAAGCCACAGAGAAATCCTGTCTCGAAAAAAACCAAAAAAAAAAAAAAAAAAAAAAAAAAAGAGAGAGATTCTGGCTCAGGGCTCCACAACAATACGGGTTCTTGGGCTTGCCCTTGACTACCTAATCAAGCTCCATGGTGAACCTTGCTGCCGGTGTCGCCACACACTTTAGCTGTAAGACAGAGAGAAATCAGTGTCAGACTAACTGACCCGGAAACTTCCTCCGGGATGGATGGATGTCATTGTGCTGGGAGTGCTTTTCGGTTCACCAGGAAGGAACAGCTCTCACTGGTCTTACCAGTATGGAACCCGCTTGCTGGAATGCGGACCTGTGAGGCAAGATGTGCCCCCTTAGGCAATCGTGGCAACCAACAGCTTTCTGACTAGACTGGAGGCCTGCTCCGCAGAAAGGTATCAATGCCATCTTTGGTACTGTAATCCTAGTCAAAGGCCCTTGGCAGGCGAGCTCGTAGGTTTGGAGTGGGAGCAACCTATGGCGCTGTTTCACCAAATGGTTATCTTGGCAAATCGCCTTTAAACACTTATGCTTATACACAGAGACCTGAGCCACTGTCGGCTTCATCAGAGACACGTCTTTCTGGACAGTAGTCGATGCAAGGGAATATAACTGATCAAAGGGCCAATAGCAAGAGGCGGTGGGTGCTTATCCCTAATCGGACATCTTTATCAACCTCCCCCTGGCCTCCAGGCTCAGAGAACAGTGTGGAGGAGGAAGTAGGAAGGATGTGAGAGTTAGAGGCTTGGGGTGTTGTGAAATGCTGTCACCTGCACGAGACACTGCTGTTGTAGTCAAACTCACAGCAGCTGTGGTTATATGCATAAGACCAGCACAAGGTCCAGCCAGCCATGATTTCAACATAAATAGGGAGGCCTCATCCCTTCCTGAAGCACTGCTGGTGGTTGATAGCTGCAGAGGAAGGAAGAGTAAACCTTCTTTGAGGGTGTAGCCACTGACAGTTTCCTGTGTTCCAGTGAACGGCCTCACACCTGGGCAGCACTCACTGGAGTTCGTGAATTATCAGAGAGAGAGAGAGAGAGAGAGAGAGAGAGAGAGAGAGAGAGAGAGAGAGAGAGAGGAGAGAGCAGAGAGAGAGAGAGAGAGGAGAGAAAGAGAGAGAGAGAGAGAAGAGAGAGGAGAAGAGAGGAGAGAGAGGGAGGGAGGGAGGGAGGGAGGGAGGGAGGGAGAGAGAGAGAGAGAGAGAGAGAGAGAGAGAAGAGAGAGAGAGAGATTGAGGAATATCTGGGAAGTTGTAGAGAGGAAGTGGGGTGGATGTAATCATATTTCATTGCGCACATGTATGAAATTCTCAAAGAATAAAAACTGTAGTGGGGAAGATTCTGACTCAATATACTCAACAGGATTTGTGTTTATGTGCACAGAATTTGTGTGTTCAGCAATATATGTTGATGTTAGAGCAAAGACTTAATGGGCCGTTCCATAAAGTCCACTCAGAGTCAGCTTTGCCTTTAAGAAACTTGGGAAAAGGTTCAGGCTTGCTGGTAGGAATTAAAAGTCATAACACTAAAGATTTAAAGTTTCGGGGCAAAAGAGGTCAGCAAACAATGGAGGAAAGAAGGCAGAGCATGAAATTTCAGATGTAGACAGGAATCCAGGCTGTTTAGCTATAATGTCACCATTAGACACGATCTTTATTTACCTTTGGACTTAGAAAACAAATAATGACACCAAGAGTTTGACCAAATAACACCTTAAGTTGTCCATGATGGGGATTGTATAGCAAAGCGAATCCATCATCTAGGAAGAGCTTCGTATAGGAACAACTTGGGACCTTGGGTCCAGGAGACCTGGAGTGAACCTGGATGCTATTTTACTAGTTCTGTGACCTTGGGATTACTCATCTTTGTGTTCTGACGTCTCAGGTGAGGACATTAACACCTTCCTCACAGGGTCATTATAACGCTTACTGTGAATAGTACTTGGCACACCCTTTGACTCATAACAGAGGGTGAGTATTGCTATTTTGAAATATGAAATGTCTCATAACCATTTATCAACCAGACTCTAGAGCACACCAAATGTGCTCCAGGGTTGAGACATCCTGAGAAATCCTATCTCCTCTGCATTGGCTTGCAGACTTTGTCATAGGAAGGGACATTTAAAAATTGCTATTACTTTTAAAATTAAGGAAAAACGTGGAAGAACACATAATCTGGACTCTAGATGATTCTAGAGGATTTTATTTCCATGTAAGCCTGGAACTTAAATGTTCTAAATTGTCTTCCTAAAGTGTTTGAACAAACTATACCCATCACTATTCGATGGAGGTTAACTGAGGAAAGTAGTCCCGCACACTTCCCTAGCTGTGTTCTGAGTGTGTGTAATCTTGCACACTCCCCTAGCTGTGTTCTGAGTGTGTGTGGTTCTACATACTTCCCTAGCTGTGTTCTGGTTGTGTGTAGTCTTGCACACTCCCCTAGCTGTGTTCTGGTTGTGTGTAGTCTTGCACACTCCCCTAGCTGTGCTCTCGCTGTGAGATTACAAAGAGTGCACACCCTTTAGTTTTCTATATTACATCAAGGAAAGACTCTTAAGAAAGAGAATTTTAAGTGGGCCATGCCATGGTTTCTTACCCAGGAAGCACTTTTATAACTTTTTTTCTGATAAGCCTACAAAAATAAAAGAGACTATGGTAGAGGAAGACATTAAGAATTCAAGCTGTCAAGGAATTCGAGGGATCACCTGATATACCTCTTACATTTCATAAAGAAAGGGGTGTCAGCCGGGCGGTGGTGGCGCACGCCTTTAATCCCAGCACTCGGGAGGCAGAGGCAGGCAGATCTCTGTGAGTTTGAGACCAGCCTGGTCTACAAGAGCTAGTTCCAGGACAGGCTCCAAAACCACAGAGAAACCCTGTCTCGAAAAACCAAAAAAAAAAAAAAAAAAAAAAGAAAAAGAAAGGGGTGTCTGGCCCAGGTGGTGGCTGGAGGCGATGGAGGATGCCTTCAGTCTTGGTTCTTAGAGAACTCCCACCCAGCCATGCTCTTCCTCTCGGAGGATAAACAAGTTTCCTTGGCCGGGTTTGGGGCTGAGAGCCGCTAGACACCACTCCCTTCGTAATTACCGCTTGTTCGTTTGAAGATGGCCACTGAGTCATCCCCTTGCCCTCCCCCTTTTTTTCCAGGAAAAAATCCAGTTCCTTGAAACTCGCCTCAGAGGCTTTATTTTCAATCCGTTAATCACTGTCTTCTTTTTTGTCCCCTGGCCAAGGTCTTCGCTTCTCTTTTCAGCCATGGCTCTCGAAACTCTACCCAGTCCGGGAGTAGGGAGTGGCTGGTGCTGACAAGGACAGGAAAAGGCCACGTTTCCATGGTCACTTGGGAGTCAGCAAGGATGTGATCACTCATCTCCCAGGTGTCATTCTAAACAGTGTGGGAACCTCTGCTATCTACAGAGATGAGCAAGAGCAGAAAGGAGACAGAAGAGGGTTGTGTCAAAAGAGATGGTGTCCACCTGATCCCAAAGCCTGGAGTTGTATTGTTGCTAGAGCTTCTTATTTGTCTAGAAAAAAAAATGTGTGTGTGTGTACTTATTATGCATCTATGATTCTTTTGTAATAATTATTTTTGGATTTTTCGAGACAGGGTTTCTCCGTAGCTTTTGGTTCCTGTCCTGGAACTAGCTCTTGTAGACCAGGCTGGCCTCGAACTCACAGAGATCTGTCTGCCTCTGCCTCCCCAGTGCTGGGATTAAAGGCATGCGCCACCACCGCTGGGCTTGTAATAACTAATTCTTAGAAGTGGAATTTCTGTGGTGTGTTTTGTTCTCTAAAACACAGCAGCAAATTGCCATTCAGGAAAGCTCTATCACTGTTCATCTGCAAAGAGAGGCTTCTTGGATAAGCGGTGAGAGCAACTTACCTTTGGGAATAGGCTAAGTATTTAGAATGCAGTTAGGAATGGCACAGGTTTGGTAAAGGCAGAAGTTTCCTCTCTCAGGTCCATGGCCTCACTAGCCATGGGTATTTTGCTAAGTTTTCCTTGTAGTAAGTGGGCCTTAAATTCCAAGTAGACGGCTGTCGGTCACTGCTCAGATATGAATACCACCATTGCAGTACTGAGAAGTCACTGTTGTGAATCATGGGTGTAGTAGCTGATCAAGGCTCATGGAATGATGCTACCCACATCTGCGGTGGGTCTTTTCTTCCTAACAACCATCATCTAGAAACGCCTTCATTCACATGCCAGAGACTCGCTTCCATTTCAATTCTGCTCCCATCAAACTGAAAACCAAAAGTCACAGCAAATTAAATAAAATTTGGTGCTTTATTTTCAAATTGTATTACACTTATTTTAGTGTGTGTGTGTGTGTGTGCATGTGTGTGTGTGTATATATGTGTGTGTATGCATATATGTGTGCATTTGAGTGTGTGTATGTTCATGTGTATGTGTGTGTATGTATATGTGTTTGCGTGTGTATACAAGTGTGTGTATGTGCATGTGTGTGTGTGTGTTTGCGTGTAGGTCAAAAGACAATTTTCTGGAGTAAGCTCTTTCCTCCTACCAGTTGGGCCTGGGGAAGGAATTAAGGGCACCAGGGTTGGTAACAAGTGCCTTTACCTCTGAGCCACATCCCCCTCCCTGCTTTAGCTGATATTTCTAAAACACATATGCGAAAGTGTTGGAGTAAGGGTCGCTTGTTCGTCCCAGCCACCCAGTCATGAAATAACCACTCAGGAAACCATATTCTTTGCAATACTGTTTGGCCAATAGCTTAAGCATATTTCTGGCTAATCTCATATCCTAAACTAACCCATCTTTATTTTACTGTTTGGCCAATAGCTTAAGCATATTTCTGGCTAATCTCATATCCTAAACTAACCCATCTTTATTTTTCTGTATTTCACCACGTGGCTTACCAGTTCCCAGCATCTCCATGGTAGTTATCTGAATGACAGGGCTGTGGAAAGTTGGAATTTCCTCGTTAGCCTTTTGAAATCCTCAACAGGAAATAAGTGCTTTTGAATGCTTTTAAAATTAATATTAAGACATGAAGGAAGCAGGCAGGGAGGAAACAGAGTAGTATGAGAAAGGAGGGGTGACAAGAACATGGACCCCCCACGACAACCAGGGAGCTCTAGCCCCTCTCTCACCCAGAGCCACCATTCTGAGTCACATGTTCCCCATCTCTCACTCATCCCAAAATTTTTGTGGATGGAAAAAAAAAAGACAATGAAAGGACTTTTCAAACTGCTGTGTATGTATTTTGCGAGACAACATGGCATTGTGAGTCAGGTTGTCCAACCACAGCTACGCTTTCTGTCACGCGAGCCCTTGGACAAACACATTTTTATAATTCTAGATGACATCGGATCCATTGTTTCCTACGGGGCTTTCCAGGTGGTGAGAGAGGCCGAAGGTTCCACTCCCTCAGTCAAGGTGTCTGCTTTACTGAGACAAAAATTAAAGCTCTCATTTACCAAACTATCTGAACGCCCCTCCTTCCTCATTCCTTTGGGCTGGAATACTGAAAGCTGCATGCTAAAATAAGACGTTGTAAGAGAGGAATTTTCCAAAGCCTGCATAGCAAGCGACGAGCTTCAGGTGCTCAGGGCTAACCTACCTGTGCTGGCTTTCTCCTCCTTCCTTTCTTCCTCCCTCGCCCTTCTTCCCTCCTTTCTTTCTTTCTTTTCCTCCTCCTTCTCCCCCTCCTCCTCCTCCTCCCCTCCTCCTCCGCCCCTCCTCCTTCTCCTCCTCCTCCTCCCCTCCTCCTTCTCCTCCTCCTCCTCCTCCCCTCCTCCTCCTCCCCTCCTCCTCTCCCCCTCCTTCTCCTCCTCCTCCTCCTCCCCTCCTCCTTCTCCTCCTCCTCCTCCCCTCCTCCTCCTCCCCTCCTCCTCCTCCCCTCCTCATCCCCTCCTCCTCCTCCCCTCCTCCTTCTCCTCCTCCTCCCCTCTTCCTCCGCCCCTCCTCCTTCTCCTCTTCCTCCTCCCCTCCTCCTCCTCCCCTCCTCCTTCTCCTCCTCCTCCTCTCCTCCTCCTCCTTCCCTCCTCCTTCTCCTCCTCCTCCTCCCCTCCTCCTTCTCCTCCTCCTCCTCCCCTCCTCCTCCTCCTCCCCTCCTCCTTCTCCTCTTCCTCTTCCTCCTCCCCTCCTCCTCCTCCCCTCCTTCTCCTCCTTCTCCTCCTCCTCCTCTTCTTCTTCTTCTTTCTTCAACAGGTTCCCCCACTGTAGCCCTGACAGGTTTTAATTCAAGGTGATTCTCCTGCTTCAGCGCCCTGAGAACTAGGGTTACAGGTGTCAGTCACCCATACCAGGCATTGCTGGCATTTAACACCTGTGAAGCAGCTCAAACTAGTTTTATAAGATTATTTCCATTATAATTATATATACACAATCCCCTTCAACCAGACTAGAATCTATTAGACTCCTTTGCTTAAAGATTTCTTTTGTGTTTTTTGACAGCAAAGTTGGTATAAAATGGTATGTTATTGACTGTAAGTTTTCTCATCTAGAAATGACTTTTTTTTTTTTGATTTTTCGAGACAGGGTTTCTCTGTCCTCGAACTCACAGAGATCCGCCTGCCTCTGCCTCCCGAGTGCTAGGATTAAAGGCGTGCGCCACCACCGCCCAGCTATGACTTTTAATTTTTAAATTCTTTTCTTTCATGTAGTTTTTTGTTTGAATTTTGTTGTTGTTGTTATTGTTGTTTTGTTTTTTTTGTTGTTTTTCTTTTTTTCTTTTCTTTTTTTCTTTTGGTTTTTCGACACAGGGTTTCTCTGTGGCTTTGGAGCCTGTCCTGGAACTAGCTCTGTAGACCAGGCTGGTCTCGAACTCACAGAGATCCGCCTGCCTCTGCCTCCTGAGTGCTGGGATTAAAGGCGTGTGCCACCACCGCCTGGCTTCTTTTATGTAGTTTTTTTTTTATTAATTAGTAGAAACTACACCTTTTTGAAACTATATTCTTGATTTTAATTTTAATTAATTTAATTAGTTAATGAACTAATTTGTGTGTGTGTGTGCGCACACAAGCGTGTGTCACTCATGTACTGAGGGCAGGAGAGGACTCATAAGCCCTGGATTTGGAGTTAGAAGCAATGTGAGTCGCATACCACGAGTTCTGGGAATCGAACTTAGGCAGAAGAGCAGCAAGTGTTCTTAACTCCTGAGCCACGCCGTGCCTCCAACTCCAATTTGAAGTTTCTTGGTAGTTACCAAGTATGTAGTACATACATTTCTGTTCAATCTGGTACTTTTATATTTCCTTTCTTTTCCTTCCTTCCTTTCTTTCGTTCTTTTTTGCTGCTGCTTCTTCTTCTTCTTCTTCTTCTTCTTCTTCTTCTTCTTCTTCTTCTTCTTCTTCTTCTTCTTCTTCTTCTTCTTCTTCTTCTTCTTCTTCTTCTTCTTCTTCTATGCCATCTCAAACTCACTCGGTCCCGGGGCTGCTCTTGAACTGCCAATGTTCCTTCCCTACCTTCCAGGTGCTGGGATCCCACGTGTGCCTCGCCTTGCCTGGTTCTGAGGTACTGGGATCAGATCCCGAGCTTTGGACACACCAGACATGTACGCTAGGAACTGATGCAGGGCAACATCCCCAGTCTCTGCTTTTTAATTTTCTTTAAAGTAGTTCTTGATAAACAAAAATGTATTTTAATATGTTATTAATAATTATCGCAGATCCTTTACCTTGTATGTCCTTTCATGTCCCAAAAGTCTATTCTAGATCATATTTGGTTTTGAGTTTTACTGAAATTTAATGTTTTACTCTTTATATTGAAGCTTTTAATCATTTTGGCTTTTGTGGGTGGCAGTAATGAGGATCTAACACAGCTGTCTGCACATTTTCCTTTCCTATCGAGCTGACAGGTCACTTCTGTGAGCGTGTGTAGGGAGAGACTTCTAGGATCTGTCCCACTGAGGGTCTGTCTAACCCTTCACAGCACAGAGATCTCTCTCAGTGACCGTGGTTCACAATAGGACAGGCTGGTCACTCCCATCTGGCATTGCTTCTCCCGACAGTCAGCAGTATTCCGTTTTCCCTGACCAAGGCACGTATGGCTTCCGCTGGCTCCTCTGTGATTGTTTCTACGGAGCTGGATGTCAGTTTGCACTCATCCTTTCCTCGAGTCCGGCGCATCTTTGAGTAGTGACCTTGTACCTGAAGCGCCTTTAGACAGCTTAGGATTTTCTGTATGGACAAGCTTTGCATGTGGCTGTTTCTAGCTCCCCATCCCCTTGACTCCTTTTTCTTCCATTATTACATTGGCTAGGATCTTACAGTGATGTTAATTATAGTTTTTAAGAAACGACACTCTTTTCTTGTTTCCTATCTTAAGGCAAAAGAATTCAGTTTTTTTAAATCACTGGGAGTGGTATTCTCACTAGGTGCTGTGTGCATGGCTGTAGCAACCTGGAGGTCACCAAGTGGAGGAGACTAGAGAGATGGATAGGAGGAAGCCACAGAACTGTGGCAGACACCGAAGGAACCACTAAAAGGAGGAAATATTTGCCTTCAGCTTAGGGGTGCTGAGATTTTGGTCCGCAGTCAGTTTGCACAGTGGCTTTGGACCAAACTGAGGCAGAGCATCATGGCAGGGAAAGGCACAATGGAGCAGCTTGGGATGGCAGAGAAACGCAGAGAGCAAGGACCAGGAGCAGGATAGCCCCTCTGAGTCCCATTCAACCATGTAAGGGCGAGACTTACTCTACAGAGTCCTTGCTGAGAGGCTGACTTCTCTGCAGGGTAAGCAATGGTTTAACGTTTCATGGAGGTCAGGGGAAGCGCCAGGACACTGGGGAAAGAGCCAGCATAGCATATGAAAATGGGGGAAAGGTTTAGTAGGAAAAAAAACAAAGATCTGTAAGTTCAAGTCTTTCAGCAGGAGAGGAAGACTCCACAGTAAATAAGGAATAAAACAAGAAGTAGCTTTGGAGCTTGTCCTGGAACTAGCTCTTGTAGATCAGGCTGGCCTCAAAAGCACAGAGATCCGCCTGCCTCTGTCTCCCAAGTGCTGAGATTAAAGGTGTGCGCCACCACCGCCCAGCTTAAGTTTGTATCTCTTGAATGTGTCCTCCTTCCTTGGACTCTCGTGTTGCTCAGTGTGGTCGTGCGGAGCCAGGGATTCTGGGACAGAGGGTGATTCTGGCATCACTGCCCAGGCTGGGGAGCCAACAGTCATCTCCCAGGTAAGTTCTCACAAGAACATGTTGTTCTAAAAATAGCAAGACTGATACCCGTCCCCACCTCTGTCTTCCTGTTGTGCTGCGGAATCCCTGGCACCGGCATGTATGGTGACTTTGATGCCATCCACCATGTGGAGACAGAACCAAAGGGGCTCTCACCAGAGGTCAGGCAGATGGGGTCGCAGATTCTGGACTTTCAGCTTCCAAAACTGTGAAATGAGTACCCCATACCCAGCGCTCCCCCTTTTAAATAAAGTGCCAACTTCAGGCATTTGCTGTAGCAACAAAATGTCCTTATCAGTGTACTGTTGACCTTTGGATCTGAGCTTTAGCTTTTGATTCCTAGTGGAAAGATCGATACAAGCCTGCAGAAAATTATCAGAGTCTCAGAAGTCAGAGAGGACCCAGATTAAAGAAGGCAGGACAGGAATAGGCAAATACGGCTACTTCCAGGTGCTCTGGTACACCCCAGTGCCTGGCGTACAGATACCCAAGGAGTCTATGATGTTGTGGAGGAAGCTGCACCTCAGTCCCTGGCATCGATATACATAAAGAGTATGGAATGTTCTGGAAGAGGCTGCGCCCCAACCCCTGGCATCCAGATACCCAGAGAGTCTGGGATGTTCCTACTCCCCCACCCCTCTCTCCTCAGAAAGCCTGCCACACATGGTCCCTCCCCCAGAGATGCTCAAGACCATTCCCACGGGATATTAAACTGCCCCCCCGAAAACAGACACACCGATTTTGGGTCTCCCCTGTTTCTTCTCTGGGGGGCTGGAAAATCATCCAGGAGCATTTTATTCATTACACCTGGGCTTTTGCTAATTGAGTTTGATTTGGTCTGAGTTGGATTGCTGTGTCGGTGCAGAGGCTCATGGGGTGCAGGAACTTTGCACAAGGAAATTGCTGAAACTAAGGGGCCATTCAGAAGAAACAGATTTTATAGCATCAGCTCTTCTTTAGGAATGGGGACTGTAAACAGGGTGAGGCGCGCACACTTTAATCCCAGCACTCGGGAGGCAGAGGCAGATGGATCTCTGAGTTTGAGTCCAGCATGGTCTATATATAGAGCAAATTCTGGGACAGACAGGACTGGAACACAGAGAAACCAACCCTGTCTTGAAGAAAAAAGAAAGAAGAAAGAAAGAAAGAAAGAAAGAAAGAAAGAAAGAAAGAAAGAAAGAAAGGAAGGAAGGAAGAAAGAAAAGAAAAGAGAAAAAGAGAAGTTGGCACTGTATGAATTTTGTAATATTGAAAATATTAAGACTTTATTTTGTTGGCTGGCATATTTTGTATCTTGGCAACTGTGTTCATGGCTCCCTTGGTTTGGAGAAAAGAGGGAAAGCAAAGCCATGGACTTGCTTCCTGGGACCTCCATTTTGTACCTTTTAAAGACAAGTGAAGGAGGTGATGTTTGCTCTGAAGTGCCTTTGAGGGTATGACCCCAGCGAGTAGCTAGCATACTGACCATGGCTGTTTAGTTCTAAGGTAAGTCTTTCTCTCCAGGTCATAATATGTCGCCTTTTGAATTTCACCACACCCCAGCTTTGTTTTTAAACACAAATCTCATGGTCTTTTTACAAACCGTCTACACAATATCATTATTATTTTCAGAGTGTCTTTCCGGAAAGCCCCAACAATTTGGGTGATATTTACAAACCGTAGTTAATTTAAGGCTGTCTACACTAAAAGAGTTTTTAACTTTAAAATAAGGGGTTGAATTAGCCAATTTTATTGAGACAAAAGTCATTAACTTGCAATTTGTGGTTGGCTCAAAAAAAGTCACCCACTGAAAGGCATATGGTCTGGGTACCGCCCAAGTCTTCACACCGAATCTGATTGGCTGATTTGAGCAAAATAAAATGGTTTGGAAGAAACAGTTTCCATCCGGAAAGCCATTTGTGCCACTCCAATTAGCTTTGGAAACCGGTTGGACTTGCTGGATCAGAAAGTAGCCACGCAATGGGACTTAAAAAAAAAATACACAAAATGATCACTTACGAAATGCCAGGGGAATATAATAATGGCCCCATTGATAAGTTGTCTTTAGGGGGCTGGAGAGATGGCTCAGTGGATTAAGAGCACTAACTGTTCTTCCAGAGGACCTAGGTTCAATTCCCAGCACCCACTTGGCAGCTCACAACTGTCTGTAACTCCAGTTCCAGGGGATATGATACCTTCATACCGATGCACATAAAATAAAGTTAAATAAATTAAATAAGTTGTCTTTAGAGAGCCCATATCTTCCTGTGTTCCTCATAATTTAATCAAACAATTCCTCATATAAAAACTGGCTATTCGCAGACATTCCAGTCTATCCCAGTGGTTCCGCACGCCAGTCCTTGTCTGCGGGGTCCCTGAGCCTATCCGATTCAATTAGAGCATCATTCATTTCGTCCCGTCAAATAGAAGTGCTGAGCTAGGTATCCTGTTGGTGCCAGACTGCCTCCCCAACAGGCCGGGCAACGCAGGATGATCCCAACAGTCCGCAGCGGGGCTGCAGGCATCCTTGGGAAGGGAAGATGGCATTTGTCGTCAGAAGAGTTAAGCCTAGAGGAGGCCCTTAAGGTTCTCTCTGAATGGTCCTCCGCAGTGGAAACTTAAACGAGCCTCAGAGAGCTAAGTGCGGGGAAGGGTTTGGTGTTTGGGGGTGTTTCACAGGTGAAGTCTTCAAGTCTACCTTTTGCGGTGGTTGACAAGGACTGAATCTTGACGCGACGTGAAGCATCCGGAGTTTAGAGGCCGCGTCAACGGGTCAAAACCCTCTTCTTCCTCCCGTACGTGTAATGATTATTTCTACTTGAAATTGGGTGGTACTGGGAGTTTCCCTCCCTCAGTAGAAGAGGAAATTCTCTAACCAGAATAAGCTCATTTCTATTTGTCCTTTCAAAAGATACAGTTTGATGGCTTCCATCTGCAATCTCACTTTTGGGAGACCGAGGCAGGAGGATTGCCGTGAGTTCAAGGTCAGCCTAAGTTATATAATGAGAGGTCGTGTCTTGAAAAACAAAACAAAGACAATATTTGCATCTCTCTAGGTGACTGGTGGGTGGGAAGGGGCAGGGAAGTCGGGAAGCAGCTAGAAAAATGGATTTTTTTTTTAAAAAAAAATCCCACCTATTTGAGTGTTTAAATCATAACAGAAATCCATTTATGAGTTTTGGTGTATTTTTGGTACTGGAAGATAGCACATGTATAATTACAACCTTCAGGCCTAGCTGTTGAGTCCTCCCTCCAGAAAGATTCTTTAGGAGTTCTGACGGTGTTTACATTATAAAGTTGTTCTGACTTTGCCTCTTCTTTTGTACAACTGTTGAAATCATGCAGTCTAGACAGGCTACCAAAAACCCAATCCCAACCGAACTCAACACCCAGGGCCTTGAAATCATGATTGGCAGGGAGAGGGAAGTGGATTTTTTACTCCAAAGATTCCCCTTCCCTCCTCTTTTCTTTTCATCCTTCCTTTTCTCCCCCCTGCACCCCCCTCCCCATCTTCCCTCTTAGGGGACCATCTCACTATTTAGCTGGAGCTCAGACTCATAGACATCCTCCTGCCTCGTTCTCCCAAGCCCTGGGATTGCCTTGTGAACTCTGGGAGTGGAGGCACAGCTGTCGCTAAACGCTTTCAACCCATCCAAACATGAAGCTTTGATTTATTTTTCTTTCTCATGATCACTTTGTGGGGGTAGATGGGAGGAGAACATGAGGGAACGGGATGGTCAGGCTGGGTGATGGACAGAGAGGGAGAGCAAGGAAAGAGATATCTTGATTGAGGGAGCCATTATAGGGTTAGTGAGAACCCTGGCACTAGGGAAATTCCCAGGACTCCACAAGGATGACCTCAGCTAAGACCCTAAGCAATAGTACAGGGGGTGCCTGAACTGGCCTTGCCCTGTAATCACATTGATGACTACCTTAAATGTCATCATAGAACCTTCATCCAGCGACTGATGGAAGCAGAGGCAGGGATCCACAGCTAAGCACTGGGGCCAAGCTCCCAGAGCCCAGTCAAAGAGAGGGAGAGGCGATAATATGGGCAAAGGGGTCAAGACCATGATGGGGATACCCACTGAAACAGCTGACCTGAGCTAGTGGGAGCTCACTGACTCTGAACTGATAATGGGGGAACCCACATCGGACCAAACTAGGTTCTCTGAATGTAGGTGACAGTTGTGTGCCTTGAGCAGTCTGTGGGCCCAGGATTTATCCCTAGTGCATGAACAGGCTTTTTGGAGCCCATTCTCTTTGGAGGGATACCTTGCTCAGCCTAGATATAGCTGGGAGGGCCCTGGTCTGGCCTCAAAGTGTTATGCTAGACTTGTTTGACTCCTGAGGAGTGTGGATGAGGTGGGGTGCGGTGGGGAGAAGGTGAGAGGAGCGGGAGGAGGGAAGGGAGTAGGAACTGGGATTGGTATGTAAAATGAGAAAAGATTGATTTAAAAAAAGAAAAAAAAAATGCTCGTGGACATGGCGTTGTGGACATTAAAGCAGATTAAAGAGCAATGAAAATTGTGTCCACCAGGTGGCACTCGTCCCTCCAAATAAAGGGTACAGGCAGGAGCCCTTCAGATTGTGTTCTCAGCTCTGACGGAAGATTCCAGTGCTTGATGGCCTTTAGTGTACTGCAGATACCCTCAAGCGTGCCCCACACGTTCTGCTAAATAGTGAGGGTGCGCGTGTGGACGAGCACGGCTCTCAGCTCGGCGTAGACGCCACTGCAGAGGGCGGAGTCAGGGCTCAGCTCCAAACCCAGTTTTAACGGCGGTTTTCTTCTGATCTTAGCCCTATCAATCACTAGGAATATCAATATCACTATGCCACTTAACCTTCCTGTGGCCTAGGGTCCTCGTTCAGGAAATGGTGACAATCACTAGCCTCACATTCTCCTGGAGGACTCCTTAATGGCCTTGGATGCAGCAACTTTAGTAGCTGGCTATCAAATACAATAGCAATAGTTCTCTTGGTTCAGAATACGCTGTTGAAGACAGCAACTTAGCTTCCTTTTCTAAATGAGGTTTTAGTAGTTGTTAGCTGGCCGTGAGAGCCAGAGATAATGGTTTTACATCTCCAGCAAGCTAGCTAGTCACAAGCTGAAGACTTAGGAAGGAAGATCGTGACAGAAAAGGAAAAAGTTTTTAAGTAAATAATTTAAAATTTTGCAAGGGAAGGCAAAGCAGCTGGTCCTGCCTGGTTGGGGGTCTGGGAAGATATCTAAGGCTAAGTTCAGGGTGTGGGGGAGGCTGGTACAAAGGTGGTGTTTCCCAGTTGCCCGTGAAAGAAAGGATGTGTGCATAGGCCCTAGTGTGGGAAGGAATCAGCTAAATTCAAACATCTACACAAAGCCCAGGGACAGAAAGGGCAGGGTAAAGAGGTTGATAGAGACCACTTACTGGATAGAAGGTCTCTTCAGAGGGCTTTAAACAGGGAAGGGCATTGGGTGACATAGCTCTAAGAAGAGCAATTTAAAAAAAAAATTACCGGGAAACCGAAAACAGAGAGGCCTGCTTGATGTGGCGACATTTCAAAGGGACACAGATCTGGTGGCCTGCCTGCTCAAGTCCATCTTCTTCAGTGTTCTGAGCATGGGTAAGGTGTGAGCTGTCATCACTAACAGCGCAGTCAACGTGAGGTCCCACTGGTCACCAATGCATAGGCTCGAGCCGGCTGGCAAGGCCAGATGACAGGGTGTAAATTTTCCAGGAGACTACTGGCTGCCGCTCTGTCCCCAGCCTTTCCTTCTCCCAGCACGAGATTCCTGGGGATATTTCTGTTTCTAGAGGCCATTGTCTCAGTAGTCTGAGAGCCAAGGGAGAAGCTCACGTCTCTCTTTAAATTGTTTTCCTTCCTGCCCAGATGGTTGCATTTCCCCACTAGGAAGTTTAAGAAGCATCGTGAGAAGGGAACTGAAGAAGTGAGATGGAGTTGGAGACCCTGCTCCAGAACACTGTATTATTTCAGACCTGGAACGAGTGGGACATAAACCACAGTGTCAGGAAAAGGATGGAGGTGAGAGGCGCGGAAGTCCTGTAGACTGCACAAGCTTGGTAGACCAGATGTCTAAAGGGTAGAGTCAAGGTCTAAATAGGAGGGTTGATGGTGTTGCCATCTCCCAATACAGAGTCTTGTATGAGTAGCAGTTTGGGAGTTAGGTTCATGGATTCATTTCTAGGTAAATTTCTGTTCAAGAGGAACAGTTGAGTCCAGGCTGTGCTTTCCTCTAAATTATTCCATGTTGTATAAAACAGTGGTTTCCTAGGCTGTGTCTTGTCCTCAGGACGTCCATCTTACAAAATAGCTTTTGGCTCCATTTTGAGGGAAAAAGATGACTGTAGCCCTTGGGTGGACCCCCCCCCACCTCACCATCTGTCCGGCACTGCTGTGCAGAACAAACTAATAAATAATTTATTCCTGGGAGTAGAAAGAGTGGATTGAGAATGGATGGGTGGAGGAGTATTCATGTATTAAATGTACTCGAGTCATATCAGGGAAACCAGGACAAAGAACTTGTCACTTACCCCAGACCATGTCTCTGGGGTAAGCCAGACAAAGGAAAGGCTATAACTTCCCTTTGCCCCCATAAAATGCTGGGTGCGTATCCATGTGGTGGCATGGTGCCACTGGCCTGACACCCATTGTGTGACAAGCAGGGAGAGGCAGAGCTCTCTCAGCAATTGTTCCTGTGGTTTCAGGTTAGCTATGTCCTACCTGGACCTAGGTGGAACCAGGTGTTCACATCTGGACTCCACGCTGGAGCCTTGCTCTCAGCCTAGACTCTCCTTCGGCCACTGCAGCAACTGGTCTTGGGTTGTCAAGTTAGCTGTACAGACTCCATCAACATTTACGTCAACCCACTTCTGAAACCTTTGGAACTCTGCCACCGTCCCTTTAAGCTATCGTTGCTTGTAAACCACATATATTGTATCCGTAAAGGGATGTGCATACAGTGTGGTGTGTGATATAAGAGTTACTCCCGGTAATTAAGATTGGGACAGAAGAACCCGTTCTTGCCTCTGCCAGATTTCCAACGTAGGTAAGATTGCCTGACACATGCTATCCTTGAAAACACTGGACCTTGTGAGCTTACTGCTGATCAGTAAACTTGGTTGTGGAGAGGCACAACCATGTTCATTGATGCTTCTGGCACGGTGCGCTCAGGACAAGAATTGTTCTAAGAGGCGGAGCTGGCTCGGTTGTTATAAGTACCTGCTGTTCTTGCCGAGGATCTGGGACCCACATAACCCCAGATCTAGGGTCTGGTCTCTTTTAGCACCAGGCACACATGTGGTGGACAGACATGCACGCAAGTAAAACACCTGGACCCATAAAAATAAAATGAAGGAGAAGGAGGAGAAGGAAAGGAAGGAAGGATGCCAGATGGTGGTAGAACACGCCTTTAATGTCAGGACTCTGACAAAAGCAGCCTGTTCCAACCAGGAGCTTGAGCCTGGATTCAGTTAGGCAGGGAATGTCCCCTTCTCTGCTTGAGGCTGTCCCACTGTGCCCGTGGGTTGTCAAAGGGCAGCAGCCATGGTTCCAAGGACTGCAGTTGCACCTAGGGTTTTCCATGCTTAGTTGCAGTTGCAGAGCTCGGGGGCTGATGTGGAGGGGGGGTGGCTTTGGGAAGCTGTAACCAGCTGGAGAGGGGACTCTTGCCACTAGCCATGGATTAGACACACCAAGAATAATAATCTTCACATTAATGTTAACGGGCGTAAAATGCGTCACGTTTTGCATTTTGGTTCGACTGGGTGGCTGGCACTGATGAAGACGATCAAAAGAGGTAGTAGTGACTCACCACGGAGGTTTGCTACCCACAGTCTGAGCCTTGTACCAGGGGAAGATGATGTCACTTCCATGCTATGGAAACATAATTCCTGCTGGTCTTTCCTTCTGCCTGATCATTGTTTCAACCAGACGCATCCAGACCTTCAGGTGCAGAGACCGCCGCGCGTTTTCCTGATTACAGTTGCTAGATTGAAGGACACAGGTTGTGCTCTCAGACGCTGTCCCTCCGGGACCTGCGGCAATCCACACGAGCCCATTGCTTCCTTCAGCAGCTTGACTGTCCATGTGAGCAGCTGCCGGCGAGAGAATGTTGTTCCTGCATGTTCTTGTCATCTTTTGGCC
Source organism: Microtus pennsylvanicus (assembly GCF_037038515.1). Lineage (NCBI taxonomy): Eukaryota > Metazoa > Chordata > Mammalia > Rodentia > Cricetidae > Microtus > Microtus pennsylvanicus. The sequence goes on along the minus strand of NC_134600.1, from coordinate 9,016,065 downwards.
CTTCTTTGTTTTGAAACTCAAAGAATAAACAGGTGTTAAGCCTGATGGTGGTGGCGGCTCATGCCTTTAATCCCAGCAGAGGCAGGTGGATCTCTGTGAGTTCTAGGCCATCCTGGTCTACAAGAGCTATGCGGCAGGAGCTCCTTCAGTTCCTTCAGCCAATAGCCTTTAAGATACCAGCCCAGTGAAGCGTGGTCTCTTATACTTTAAGATGCAGCAGAACAGGTGCTCTCTCTCTCTTGCTTCTGGCTCCCTTTCCAGTGGCTAGACTCTCTTGTTTCCTGTTTGCAACAAGAGGACTGTTGTTTGGGACGGTGATCTGTAAGTTTTTCCCCTCAAATAAATAACCCTTTTATTATCCATAATTCTTAACTGGTGTAGGATTGCTTTACGGCTTCAGAGCTAGTTCCAGGACAGGTGCGAAAGCTACAGAGAAATCTTGTCTCGGAAAATAACAACAACATAAAAAAAAAGAATAATATAAAAAGAATAAACAGGTGTCTTTCTGAGTTGAATTCAAATGTATCAAAGCTGCAGGAAATAAAGTGTCCTCAAGCAAAGCTAATGGTTTCAGCACACACCAATATTCAGGAACAAGATTTCCCACCACACAGGGTCAGTTGGTGGCTCCAGAGTCACAGGCTCTGCTCACTGTCAGAGACCAAATCAAGAACATCAGCTGCCCATTTGCCCCGGGTGAAGACAACAGAGACCTTGGGGACTAGGGTGACTATTCCTGATTCCAGGTAGAGCCCAAGGAGGCTTCAAGAAGCCAGAAGTAGATAGAAGGTGTGGCTCTGGCTCTGTCCTGCTGCAGGGAGCTGAGGTTGCCTCACAGAGGGCCCTCTCCAGCTCTGTGTGGATGTATAGTGATATTTTATTTATGTTTTATAAATAAAGCTTGTCTGACGGCCAAAAGGTAAAACTAAGCCACTAGAGGCCAGGGAATGGTGGCACACACCTTTAATCCCAGGATTAGGGAGACAGAGGCGGGTGGATCTCTGTGAGTTCAAGGCCACCCTGGGCTACACAAGATCACAGCAGAAACAGATCCAGGTGGTGGTGGCCTACACCTTTAATCCCAGCAGTGGGAAGGAATATGAACCAGGATGAGATAGGAACTCGTGCTCATTCTGTTGGGAGATATTTTAGAGGTAAGAGCTCTTTAGTGGCTTGGCTGCTCTGCCGATCTTCAGATTGAGCCCCAACATCTGTCTCTGGGTTTTTATTATTCATGCTACGTGGATGGGAGAATGGCTCCTGTGTCCTCATCAATGGCACATTATTTCTGAAGTACTCTCCACAGCCCCCAGCCTCACCCCAGGTCCCTGACATGCTGCGACCCCAGAAGCCACTTTGATAGCAGGGTCAGGCCTTTCAGGATCCCATTAGATCTGTCCATCCAACCAGTCCTTTGGGTTGCTGGGCCTCCAAAGACCAGAAGAGGCAGTAAATCTACATCCCCCTGCCCCCAATCTTCCTCCTTCCAAACACAGAACTCATAGAAAGTGAGGCTCATTGTTGTTTCTGCCACTCAGAAAGCTTAAATACGATATTGAGAGGGGTAGATACTTTCGGCATTAATATACCCTTTCGTTATTGAGAAATGAAACATCGTTTTCATACTTGACTTTTGGGGAGGAGATTTGTATTCCACACATGCGCGGTCGCTACCTTTTCCTGCATTAACAGCTGGTGTCCACTGCACGCAACGAGCCTCCATTCATGAGAGAAAGCCCTGCAGCATACGGGTTCTTTCCCCATTAGGTCAGAGCATCCAGTCTTTCAGCTCTGACTCCGTTTGGAAAATGCATCGTTTGCCCAAGTATTCATTTCTCCCATTAAGTGCTGCAAAAATATTTGTCCAGTACCTGTCTGTATTAGTCACTGTTCTGCTGCTTTGAAGAGACACCATGGCCAAGGCAACTCTTAAAAGAGTTGCATTTAACTGGGGGCTGGCTTATAGTTTCAGAGGTTTAATTCATAATCATCATGGTGGGGAGCATGGTGACATGCAGGCAGGCAGGCACTATAATAGTAGCTGAGAGCTATATCCTAATTGGAAGGCAGAGAGAAAGGGAGGGGGGAGGGAAAGGAAGAGAGACCCAACCTGGCATGGGCTTTTGAAACTTCAAAGCCCATGCCCAGTGATACACTTCCTCCTTCAAGACCACACCTCCTAATCGTTCTCATCCTTTCAAACAGTTCTACTCTCTGACCAAACATTCGTGAGAAATGAGCCTGTTTTTCAAACCACCACACTGTCATAGTCCAGGTCATAGTCCCACGACTTCCTGGGGACGTGGGCCATCAAGGGACACCTTACTGGAAATGGATACACATGTGCTGTAGCTCAGTACACTGGCATGCAGTGACTTTAAGTCCCACGTGGGGGACATTGCGTCCTAATTTTAAACACATATATAATCTGATTGTAGGAATGATAGAGATTGAGTTCAGGAAACACACAAAATATAGAAGCAAACATATTGTATTCAGAACCTCAAAACCAGTAAAACTAGAAATAGTCCATGTTGACATTTGGCTGTGTTTCTCTGCTCAAGCCTGGTTAAAAAAAAAATCACGCTCTTTGGAATTTGTTATTTTAAGAAATCTATGAAACAAAAGGTCTCCTGAGGCTCCACTGCTCCCTGACTATGGGCAGTTAGGGTTGGCTTGGTGGATGTGCGGGTGTCACTTTCTTCGGTGATGTGTAAGTCACACTACTTCACCCCAATTAAACTCAGTGGGTCACATACAGTAACAACTCAAATAGAAGAGGCATTGTTGGGAGAAAAAGAAAGTTTTACTGGGAGAAGGAGGAGAGATGAGAGATGGCCATGGGCGTGGAGACACTAAAATTCATTGTATGCATTATAAAATTGTTAAAGTATAAAAAAAAAAGAAATCTCTAAGGTATGGTGTTTGCATATGTGTGTGTGTGTGTGTGTATTTGCTTTCTTCGAACAAGAAGGCGGCATGATTCGAGAGTCTCAGCAATCAAATATATCCTGTGATGTTGATCAAAACCTGGAAAATTAATTTCGGATAATAAGCAAAGGCTTTCCTGTTTCCCTTTCGGTTGGTGGGTAGAATGGGGAAGTAGTGTAACCTAGGGCATCTCTAGCTGTGCTCTTTGGTAGCTATGCGAATTTGGACAAATTATTTCGGTTCTCTGAACTCTTGCTGTCAGCTGTAAAACTATTTCAGAGTTTCAGGTGAAAGTCAAATACGACAATATTTGCAAAGTGCCGACTCACCCCAGAACAATGAATAAAAAGCGGGTATTGTTATTACCACTGTTATGGTTGTTATAGAAGGCGCCATGTGGCGCTGAAATTGCTGCGTTGTTCCTGTTTTCCTCTCTGGACTGTGATTGCCTGAGTCAAAGAGTTAAACTTCTGTTCTAAGAGTTCACTCATCTGAGCAGAGCGGTTCGTGGGAGGTGAGCCATCAGTACCAGCTTGCTGAAAGAGAAACTAGCCATGGAAGAGCCACATCAACGGTCTTTCTCCCGCGGTCCTTTACTGTCCCTGAGGGGTCTAGTGCAGACTCCGTCAACCAGGAATATGCTAGGTACGGAAGCCGGGTGTCACGTGAGCCAGGCCAACAGTTCGTCACAGAGTTACAGCACCACATCCAAACCTTCAAGTCAGCGTTGCAAGGCTGTTTCTCCTTTCAACTGAAGCTAACAGCATTGAATGAGCTGCTTTCCACGCATCTGCTTTTGCTCCAGAATTTTACATGTTATTTAAACTCCTGTATGAATCAGATCCTGTTTAATAGATGAGGGGGACCCAGAGAGGATGCTGTGGGCGCTGGGATTTCTGAGGCTTTCTTGAGGTGCCAGAGTAAATTCTTTGACCTTTGTCCTGTTTAACTCTCTGGAGAGGAAGTGAAGAAGAAAGACAACCATGCATTTACTTTTCTTTCTTTTTAGTTTAGAATTCTTTTTTTGTTTGGGTTGTTTTTGTTTTGTTTTGTTATTTTTGTTTTGTTTGTTGTTGTTTTTGCAAAACAGTCTATCTGTGTAGCCCTGGCTATCCTGGCTGGGCTGTTACACAGAAAAATCCTGTCTTGAAAAATCAAAAAACCAACCAACTGTTGATAAACTGTTAATGAAAATAAGAAAAGTCATGGAATTCTATTGCTTCCAAACTCCACACTTGTTCTTTTTTTTTAATAACATTTTTTAATTTATTTATTTATTATATATACACTTTCCAGGATACAGTGCCAGATCTCATTACAGATGGTTGTGCACCACCATGTGGTTGCTGGGAATTGAACTCAGGACCTTTGGAAGAGCAGCCAGTGCTCTTAACCTCTGAGCCATCTCTCCAGCCCCCACACTTGTTCCTACTGATCCAAAGTCTTTGACTTCAGAAAATATTTTATTTTCTGGCGAGGAAAGGAGACAGAGACAGAGACCCACATTGGAGCACCGGACAGAAATCTCAAGGTCCAAATCAGGAGCAGAAGGAGAGAGAGCACGAGCATGGAACTCAGGACCGCGAGGGGTGCACCCACACACTGAGACAATGGGGATGATCTATCGGGAACTCACCAAGGCCAGCTGGCCTGGGTCTGGAAAAGCGTGGGATAAAACCAGACTCACTGAACATAGCGGACAATGAGGAATACTGAGAACTCAAGAACAATGGCAATGGGTTTTTGATCCTACTGCACGTACTGGCTTTGTGGGAGCCTAGGCAGTTTGGATGCTCACCTTATTAGACCTGGATGGAGGTGGGTGGTCCTTGGACTTCCCACAGGGCAGGAAACACTGATTGCTCTTTGGGCTGATGAGGGAGGGGTCCTTGATCGGGGGAGGGGGAGGGAATTGGGAGGCCGTGGCGGGGAAGAGGCAGAAATCTTTAATAAATAAATAAATTAATTAATTAAAAAAAGAAAATATTTTATTTTCCCCCTCCTTTCCCAAATGTCCTAAGCAACCTGTATCAGGATGGGAAACACCTTCTGAGCCCAAGTTCTCCTTGGCTTGGAAGAGCTAGCAGGAGCATGTGCTGAGAGGGGCCCTGAGGAGGATGCCTCAGAATGCTGTCCCCAGCCTTCCTATGCATACCTTCTTCATTGATAACTACTGCAGTCACGTGACAGACCGCATGTGATTCTAGACAGCACTGTATTCATCGTGTTTTCTTTACATACGCTACAAAAGACACGAAATCCTCAGCTTTCAGAGATCATCTGTATGGCGCTCTCCGAATTTATTCCAAGGGTTTCTTCCAAAAGTAAAAGAGTGGAGGCCATGATATTAGCCTGAGAAAAAGTGTGAGAAAATACGTTAATTATAGTACCAACCTTTGCCAGGTTTTTCTTTATAAAATTGAGTTGGGGAGGGGGGGGGGATGTGCCTGTAGTATGCCTTCCGATAAAGCTCGTTCATCTTCTTCTCTAATACCAGACACTTTCCGCTTTATCTGTGGCTCGGCGTAGGGTCTGTGGGCCTCTGGCTCTCTGAATTGACACAGTACCAGTCCCACAAAGGGACGACTTTGTCCTGGCGAATGAAATTTCTCTACCGTACAGAAGGAGGAGGTGGGAGGCCGGTTCCATCTATTGCTATTGGCCCAGTTTCAGATCCACCCTCTGAGTGATACACTTATGAGGGGAAGTCCCAAGCCAAGGGGCTACTGTAGCCGTCACACATCAGACTCTAAGCATCCAGCTTGCTGGATTCGAACTCACCGTGCAGGCCCGGATGCTCTGATGTTACTACAGAGGCACGGAGAAACTCACTTTTCAAGGGCGTCCATGGTGTTGTACAATCCATTTCCTTTCTCATTTACCGTTCAGACTGGATCCTACAGAACAGGGCATGGCGTGGAGACAGTCACACCTCTAATGGCTCCTCTAATGGTCCACGCGGCGCTGGGTGACAGCAGCAGAATCGAACAGTCATCGCGGAGCAACCCCCCTCTGGCCTCGGTCCGTGCCGTGCAAATGGAACAAACATGGCTATAAGATCTTGAACGCCAGCTCTAGACCACGTGACCAGAGGTGGGCGGTGACTGGAGACAGGAGCAGCAGACTGCTCAATTAGAAAGGAGGCAGCCCTTTGTGGGAGGAGCCTGTCTGGAAGCCTTTGAATTAAGACTCAGACACCTTGTCGAAAGCCACGGCCTGATTAAAGCAAGGTCTTGGCACAATGAAAGGGTGGAGGGAAGCCCTCGGGTCCTCAGAAAAGGACATCCCTTCGGTGTCCTGCAGATGAAATGACGAGATGGTCAGGAAAGGCACAACCTGGTCAAATTAATATTGGTAAATCATGGTTGAATATTCTTGCCTTTTAATTGAATATTATTACATATCTTAGATTCCAAATCTATATAATTATATATCACATTATAATGAATCATCCACTACTATATAAGATAAATTGTCCTAACTCAAAACAACAAGCATATTCCACAGTTTTTAGATAGCAACAATGAAGAAGTTTGTCTAAGCGGTTCTCTTTGGTGGTGGTGGTGGGGCGTCTTTCAGAAGACAAGTCCCGGGGCAGAGTCAGGGGCCGTCAATATTTTCAATATCTGAGACTGTGCTTGAGATGGCTTATTTACATGGCTGCTGACAGGAGACTTTAGTTCCTTACCCTGTAGATTGTCCCACGCATTGCCCGAGTGCCCGAGTGTCCTGACGACTTGATAGCTGCTTTTCCCTGGAGCGAATGACCCAACGGCTGGCCAGGCAGAAGCTGCAATGCTTCTTCGTTCCACCCTTAAAGACACACCCTTGCTTTTACCAGACCCATTCATTAGAAGGCCCGATTGGATCAGACGTGGGCGGAAATGAGCTTCTCTTTTGAAAGAACTGTGGAGGGACATGTGGGCACACACGTGTGGACACACACGCAGCAGGATGTTAAGAACTGTAGTGGAGTTAAGGCTGGTTGTGTGATTTAGAGAAACCCACTGTAAAATAAAAATGCAAAAAACTCCTCTGTAGGCATTGTTAAACATTTTAAGATAGGGACAGAATATTAAATCAAGTGTTGTCTGGACGCAGGGCTAGCAGTTTGAATAGTCTGGGGGAGTGGTCAAGGTTTTGGCAGGCTGTCTTGAGCCTCCTCCGGGAAGGGGTTAAGGCTTGGCGAGCATAGGGATGGGGCCTCCAAAGGTGGAGGCCAGAGACCGGGACTTACAATAGTGACCAAGAGAAAGGCCAGATCCACTGTTTGATAACTAGCAATTCTTGGGAACCGCATTTAATATCTCTGAGCCTTAACTCTTTCTCTAAAACGGGCGTGATTCATTACGCGTCCAGTGAGGAAGGATGCTTCACGTAGAGCAATAAACGAAGTCATTCTTGTGTGTGGCTTACTGTGGGCACTTGCTGTTATGGTTTTGGCCCTTTAAAAATGCTGCTGAGTGCCAGGCAGCAGCCGCAGGCAGCAGGGCTGGGGTGGGGATGTGGGGGAGGGGGACGGTGGCAGGGAGTGGGCTTGGCTTGCCCCTTAAAGGGCCAAAACCATAACACTTGCTGACACCAATACTATAATGATCAGCCTTCAAAGACCTCTAGAGTTAGTGACGAGCCCGGCAGAGCACATAAGCAAGGACGGTTATTTAGCTCCTGGTCTTAAGCACCTTGAAGCAGAAATAGCATCTCGGAAAAAGGTCTCAGAAGCACCATTATTGCTCTTTATCCAGCAGGGACTCGTCGGAGTGTGAAACCCATGTCCTGTACGTTACAGAAAGAATTGCCGAGGAGATGAATTTCTAAAATGGTGTGTGCTCTACCAGGCAGGACAAGGGGCTCTGTTTGAGGAAAACCCATATGGGAAGATTAGGTTTTCATTGGTTGTTTTAAGGAGAGGCACTCGTTAGCACCCTTAGAAATTGTTGCCATGAACTAGCTTCTATGAATAGCTCCGTGGATGAGACTGAATATTAAACAGAAACCCTCTCATAGCAATATTCTCCTTGGGCAGCTCAAAAAAAAAAAAAGCTAAGAATAATCCTGCACGAAGCCTTCATTTTTAATAATTGCAAAATCATTTTTACAAAACACTATAGTGTCAAACTGACTTTTCGTCTTCTTTCTTTCTTTCTTTCTTTCTTTCTTTCTTTCTTTCTTTCTTTTTTTCCTTTTTTCTTTTTTGGATTTTTCGAGACAGGGTTTCTCCGTAGCTTTTTGGTTCCCATCCTGGAACTAGCTCTTGTAGACCAGGCTGGCCTCGAACTCACAGAGATCTGCCTGCTTCTGCCTCCTGAGTGCTGGGATTAAAGGCGTGCACCACCACTGCCTGGCTCTGTTATTATTATTATTATTATTATTATTATTATTATTATATCTTACGTGTGTTAGTGTATGCCTGTGCACCCGGAGTCCAGAAGAGGGTGTCGGATCCCCTGGAACTGGAGTTAGACAGTTGTGAGCCTCTATCTGGGTGCTGGGAACCCCAGGCCTATGGAGCAGCATCAAAGCCACCTTTATGGGTCCCCTTATGCAGTTGACAGGGCCCTGGAAGGACCACAGCAACCCAACAGAGCATGTGCGAACTGAGCTGGGGCCCTGGAGGCCAACAACAATCTCATTTAGCATGCGCAGAGCCCCAGCTACTTCTCCGGAGTGCAGTTATTGGTGCGCCTGAGACCAGAGGGTCTAATTCGTGCTGGCCTAGGTGCTGCTCCTTCACGGGGATGGACAGCTCAACAGGAAGTGGTAAGAAGACAGGCTATGTTCTTTTTACAAATGAATCAAGGCGGGCCCAAGAGCCGCCAGGAGACACCACCACCATCTGCTTTGCTCCTCTTGCCTCTACATGGGGCTCCTTCTGAGCAACGATCTACTTCTCAGGGATCTTTCTTGTTTATTCCCAGCCCTAAATTAATTTGAAACCTCTATAAACAAACATCTCCCCCCTCCTCCTCCTCCCCTCCCCCTCCCTCCCTCCCTCCCTCCTCTCTCTCTCTCTCTCTCTCTCTCTCTCTCTCTCTCTCTCTCTCACACACACACACACACACACACACACACACACACACACACACATTTCCCTACCTGCTGTTTTGCTTATTCTCAGCTTTTCCCCTTCGTTCACGACACAAGGAAGGGTCTGCGATGGGTTTGACTTTCTGAAATCCTATCACAAGTTTCTTGAAAGAAATCTCCTGAAAGATATTTCAGTTTTATTTTGACAGGAGAGACTTAAATTCACATTAATGTCAATCAATTACTTCTTAAATCTAAACGAACTTCAGCGACATCAAAGCGCAGACGGGAGTTCTCCGTGGGGTTTTGAGTCCACTTGAAGCTCTGTCATTTGTTCCCTCGCCCCCCATGGCACGAGAAGCCCCTCTTCTAGCCCGCCTGGAGCCATGCCTCCTCTTTTTCCTCCTCTTCCAGTCTGTACCAAGCCTCTCTCCTTCCCCGACTTTATTCAGCTCACTCCTTTCCCACCACGTGTTAACAGACTCCCATAGCCTTGGCTTTCTTCCGACTCATCCCAACTTCATTTTCCTGGAAGGGAGTCTCTTGGTTTGCTTGGTTTCTTGGCCTTTCCAGAGCTCTGCTCTAACTCCACAGGGGACTGCAGTTTCCTGTTTCCTTGCTGGCTGGCTTTTCATAGGATAAGCCAATGAGAATCTTCAAAGAAGATACTCTGGGGAAAGGCAGACATCTCGCTTCCTCTTTTCTTTGAGGGGCCTATCTGGCAGTCCATGGGTGCGTTTCTCACTCCGGCACCCTCTTGCGCTCTTTCTGGTTTCTAGTCCCTGTTTACACCTTCTTTACCTGTTTGGTGGCATAGGTGCAGAGGCAGGAGGATTGCCACTAAGTTCTAGGCTAGCCTGGGCTTCATAACAAGTACAAAGCCAGTCAAGAATTCATAGACAAATACCACAAGACAACTAGTGGTCTGGAGAGGTGACTGAGCAGTTAAGAGCCCTCGTCCCTCTTCCAGAAGACCTCCCTCGTCCCTCTTCCAGAAGACCTGGATTCATTTCCCAGCACCTGCGTCAGGCAACTCACAACTGTCTGTAACCCCAGTTACAAGGGATCTGACACCCTCTTCTGGCCTCCCCAGGTACTGCACACACATGTGCATATTCTCAGATACACACACATGCACGCGACAGTAAACAAAACAATCACAACTTTAAATACAATGACAATGGACCGGACCAACCAAACACACACAAGCAGGGGGACCATCTTAATATCGCCCTTGGGAGTTCCCGGCTTCTGAATGCTCTTGGTTCTGGTCCTTCATCAAACATATCACAAGTTCTGGGACTCCCTCTGAAAGACCCCCGCAGTGTGTCTGTATCCTAATTGCATCCTGAATGAAGCAGGGATCCAGATTATAACAATGATCAGAATACATAATATCTCATATGCGAGGTTTTCAGGGGTGGGGTGCTGCCCTGCTTTATTCTATGTTCATTTTGGTTTCTATACGTGTGACAAATCATACAAAAACAGCCAATAAAACTTAGTGTTAACAGTCAGTTTGGGGTGCGAAAGCAGAAGCAGCGTGATGTCTTGTAGAGCCCTGATCCTACATTCACCCGGGGCGTCTGCTGTCAGCATCCTCCCACGTGTGAACAGGAAGCATCTCTGCCCTGTGTCCCTCTGCCGCACTCTCCAGTGATCTGTGAGGCTGGGAGGGGTTCCCTCTGTCCTTCCTGCCCTTCCCGTCCATGCGGTCACCGTCTCAGAACTCTAGTCACGTGGCCTCGGTTGTCATAGCGTTAGCTATTAGCCGTCACTAACAGCAATGCATCCTGTTTATGAATCTGACAGTTGCTGGTTACGGCAGGGATTCTTCACGCTTTGTGTCCAAGCTTCTAGGGATAATTGGGGGATTGGCCAGAATCCTATCAAAGGATTATACACATGAGTGTATATAATTCTGAGTGAGCATACGTACTCCTCTGTGCAAATGCACTGGGTGTGTGTGCACACACGCATGTGCACACACACACACAGAGGCTCCCAGCTATTTTCTCCATATACATTTTAGCTGGCTTGTCCACCTTAAACTTAGAATTCCACAAGCACCCACTCTGGTCTGTGGTCATATATAACGCTTTCTGTTCCTAACCAGGATGTCCTGGGTGATGCCTATGTGTGTAGTCATATAGCTTTGTCAGGAACTTCCTTCCCTATCATGACCTTTTAAGTGATAAATTTAGCTTCCAAACACAAACTCTTACACTATTGGTCTGTCTGCTCTTTTGAACCTGTCCTTAGGCAGATAGTCGTAGGCTTTGCTTGTGTTAAAGGGTCCCCCACCATGATACCAAGGCCCCTTGCACAGGAAGCAGCCTTTTTCTTGCGAGGTATGTGTCTTTCTTATTGACATCACGTGAGGTAAGGTTCTGGGCCTGGAGCAGACATTTCTGGTGTGTGGTTATCACGCCACGTGTACGTGGTGAAAGGCCCAGGGTCTCAGACTTCCACTTTGCGACTCATCTGGGTGTGAGGGTAGCGTGGTGACCGTAATAACTCACAACACACACTGCCTGCTTCCCCTCCTGCTAGAGCAGGGGGCCCAGCTGAGTGGTATCACGCATTCATTTGGTCTTTGCCATGGCTTGTCAGGGGCTGGGCTTGTGTTCGTTATTCTGAGAAGTGTTCATCTGTGAAATAAGTCCTGAAAAGATGAAGTGTCATTCATTGATCCTGATCCCCTGCGAGCTCTCAATCTCATGGAAGCAAGAAGTCAGTGTTTAGTGACCCGATCAATCTTTTGGGGTCTGAAAGTTCAGAGATCAAAAGTATTTATGGGTTGACTTGGGCAAGAAGACTAGGAAAATGTATGTATTGGCTCGAAGTGAAGAGAGAGGCCATTATGGAATGTTAATAGAACATTAGTGATAAGCCAATTAGGATCAGCTGAGCAGAGTTGTTTCTGCTAAACTGAGAATTTTCTAATATCCAGGTGTGAGAACTTCTATCCAAAGCACAAGAGGTGTCAATTTAAAGATTTTTTTTTAAAAAAATAATAAAACAAACAGGCTTTATTCTAAACATTCTAGCTGTTTGTTGTATGTTTGCTTTTGGAAATAAGATATCACACACACACACACACACACAAATCCTTGGGACTTTCTGTAACAAGATACAACCTTTAAGACTGTGTGATAAAAGCTATGTAGGATGTGTGAGGGACCAGACTGGAGACACATGGTACTCACTCACTCACTCCTTCACCCGTGTGTTTAGCGAGCATTATTAAGTCCTTACTATCTCAGTTAGGTTTTCTATCACTGTGATGGAACAACTTGGGGAGGATTGGAGGCCATTTTCTTTCAAACCACCATAGGTAGGAGAAGGTTTCATGTGCTGACACCTCCAGGTATCAGTCCATCACCGGAGGAAGTCAGAGCAGGAACTCGAGCAGGAGCGGATGCAGAGACCATGGAGGGGTGCTGCTTACTGACTTGCTCCTCATGGCTTGCTCACTCACCTGCTTTTTTATAGAGCCCAGGGATGGCACTGCCTGCAATGTGTTGTGACCTCCCCCATAAATCACTAAATAGCTCTACGGGAAGATTTTAATAATCCCTCCCACTCACCGAGGTTGCTGATACCATGGCAGCTTCGACACTTAGCGCCTGACAGGGGTTGGGGGTATGGTCATTTGAGTTCAAAAGCCAGGAATTATGGGTAAGTTATGAAATGGAAACCAAGTAGGCGTCATCTCCACAATCACACCAAGCTTAGCGAGCGACTGGTGGGTGGGGTCAGTGACATCGCTCAGGGGGCCTGAGTCAGCTCCCTGGAACCTGCATGAAGGGGGAAGAACTGACTTTGACAAGGTTGGTTCTGTGGCTTCCATACATGTGCCGTAGCACGTGTGTATGCATTCGCATGTGTGTGCGTGCACACACACACACACACACACAACAATAACACAGAAAAAAAAGGAGGAAAATAAACAGTGTGTGAAGATTCCCTAGAAATCAGTTTGGACTGTCGTAATGAAAATAATGAAGACTGGGGACTTAAGTGGCTAACACTCACTTCTTGTGCTTTTGGAGCCTGGGAGGCATGGGCAGATGCAGGGTCTGATGAGGGTCTTGCCCAGCTCTTAGTCCTGGTCACTGTATTTTCTCACACGGCACACAGGACACATGAAGACACATCCTCAGTCTCCCCCTCGCATGAACGCACTAATCTCCCCGCTGGAGTTTCATTCTCACGACCTTATCTGAATTGAATGACCTCCCCAAACCGCTACCCCCATCCCACTGGGGTTAGAGTCCCACCCGGCATAGTTGTCTTGGGGAAACAGAGACAAGAAGCCTATAGTACCATAGAGTCTTCAAGTCTAAGTGATGGGCTATACTTGAGAAGTACACACCCCTTAACCCATCTCTACTGATGTGCCTAAACTCTCGACCTGATAGGCATTTTGCCCTAGAGTCTGTCTGTTAGATTGGCAGGAGGGGCCTGAACAAAATAACCCATGGTAAATCAGAGACTCACCTTGTCATATTCCATCACAGAAGCCCACCAGGCATGGAACAGAGACTTCCCTCGGCCCTCCTCAACGCTCACGCCTCCCGACTCTGCTCGCCACAAGTGAGCACAGGGTTTTGGGAAACAGAACTATGCATGTTTCCATTCTGCAAACGCATGCAGCGTACAGAAGCCGGGCACAGAAGCTCTTCCACTCTGGCGAGAGCTCTGCCCCAGTCCTCAGTGTAAACCCTGGCTCAGCATGAATTGGTTACATGGTATTCTGGCCACAAAGCTCAGTTAGGACTGGAATTTTCCGAGGGCAACAGTTTAGAACAGGACAATTCAGAAAACGGTGACAAAGATCATGGCCAGGATGGGTATTTTGTTGCGTTTGGAGACAGGTTTAGCATTTTCCATCATAAAAGGAATCCACGTCCATCGTTATAAAGTTTAAAACATTATTTGAATAAAAAAGCATTAAATACGTCTTAAAATCCCCAAGTCCATGGTGTGTGGCGGGCACCATTAAAAGACAACTCAAAGCCGGGCGGTGGTGGCGCACACCTTTAATCCCAGCACTCGGGAGGCAGAGGCAGGCGGATCTCCGTGAGTTCGAGACCAGCCTGGTCTACAAGAGCTAGTTCCAGGACAAGCTCCAAAACAACAGAGAAACCCTGTCTCAAAAAACCAAAAAAAAAAAAAAAAAAAATTAAAAAAAAAAAGATTCCATCTAAAAGACAACTCAAGTGCTTGCTGGGAGAGGTGACCTGTACTGACTAGAAAAATGTTAAGTACAAAACTTTTGAGACCAAAAATCTTTCTGGTCATTCATTTTCCAGTATTATGAAATTTGATATTTAAATGTTTTGATGGAGAGTCTCACAAACACCCTCCCTCCCCTCTCTCCACCCGTCCAACTGAAATACTAGTCTCCCGAAGCGCGTGTGTCTAATCTGAAGTGCTTGGGATGGCATATTAGGGTTTGTGTTTGTTGGGGAGAGATCCAGAGAAGCCTGGGAGAAGAGTCTGCCCTGACTTGGGGAAGCTGGAAGAATGGTACTAAGGAAGGAGGGATCCCCAAAGTTCCGAAGGTCTGAAGTGGGGCCTTTCACCCTGGGGTCCTAGATCCTAACAGTTTTGCTTAGCATCCCACCCTTTGGACGGAACAAAATAAATACAGTTGGCCCACCATAGCTGCAGGTGCTGCCATCCCTCCAGTTAAAACAAGGAGGGCAGGACATATTTAGAAAATTTGTGCTTGTTGGATATATACAGCTTCTACTTCCTTGTTGCTGTTTGCTAAATAATACACTAGAGTACCGACTTACATACATGGCTAATGTAGTAAGTACATTGTCTGGAGATTAGAAAGTGCCCAGGCAGAGTTTATGTGTAAATACTATGCCACTATAACTAAGTAATTAGTTTTGTTTCTCGAGACAGGGCTTCTCTGTGTAGCCTCGGCTGTCCTGGAACTCACTCTGTAGGGCAGAATGACCTCGGTGTCACTTTTACATAAGGGAAATTCCCGGTATTCCTGGGGGGTACCTGGGATTCCTGGAACCAGTCCTCCGGGATTTTGAAAGATAGCCGGGCTTCTTGATGGAGGACAAATGTCGTTTGTCCTGAGGCAGTGGTGACAAGGATGGAAGGACACTAAGAAAACAACAGAGTTTTTCTTGTTAGGCTAAGTCTGAATGGCGACAGTTACATCTGGCGGATAAGGACTCATAAAGAAAACTGTCAAGTTAGAAAATATGATGTCCAGTTTAGCAAAATGGCGGAGTTTTAAAACATAGAGGATCCCCAAGTACCCCCAGGGAGTAGGTAGATAAATGAGAACTCTTCACAAGAGCAAAACCTTCTGAAGCCACCTAATGCTCTGGAGTGGGAGGGGCTTGAGCCTGTGAGTTGCGTCACTACAGTCTCAAGTCCAGACTCAAGATGTGTGAATCCCTGTGAGGTTCGCGCTCGCTGCTGTGGAAGCCGAGCCTGGCAAGAAGGCCCCTGAGGCTCTAGGACAGAGTTCTCTGCTCGCTTCTCTTATCTCTACCGAAGTTAATGGATCTCTGGAGAATGCATTTCAGCTTGCGTCTTGTGGGAAAGGACGTTATGTGTGTGTTTCTGTTTCAGTGAAAGCCCTCCTTGTTTTGGGGACTCAGATTTCTGGTCAGTGCTCTGGCCATGGAGGGCTAATTTTACCATGGCATAAGGTATGTTCTTGCCATGTGTTACTCTTCCTGCAAGTCCCCTTTCCCCCGACTTTATTTGAAGCCTAAATGATCGGTCACTGCTGTGATTCCATCAGCAACACTTGCCTTTGGTTTACCCCGTTCCTCATTCTCAGGAACTGAAGAATGAAAAAAGCTGCTCAGAGGTCTGCCTGAAAAACCTTTGGGCTGAGATTATGGGCTGTCCACTACTTAAAATAGTGATAACATGTGAAATCGATTCTTCATTAAGCAAGGCAGACTGAGTTTCTACTATAATCAGAGGCTCTGGGTTAAGAGTGAATTATACAGACACCAATCCCGTGCTAAGACTTCCTTATCTTTTCCAGGGATCAAGATAGAGAATGCAGCTGGACCAATGAGCAAACTTGCTATTAGCCCTCAACCAATAAGTAAGCTTGCTGTTAACCCTCAACCAATAAACTAGCCTGTTGCTACCTCTCAACCAATGAGCAAGCTTGCTGTGAACCCTCAACCAATGAGCAAACTTGTTGTTAACCCTCAACCAATGAGCAAGCTTGCTGATAACTCTTGCTTCACATCCAGGGTAAACTTTGACTGATTTCGTCAACAGTTACTGAATTGGGTGGTACAGCGTCTTGGTTGTTTAAGATATTTCTGAAACACACTGCTCTCTCTCAGTACTTTTCTATGGTGATATGTTGAAAGAATAAAGGCATCACATACAAATTCAGTTAGTTTTAGGGACTGGAGTTGACACAAAATACAGCTTCATACTCAACTAGGTTGGTCTACATTTAGTGCAGATAGCTAATATTTTTCATTAGCTGTGCTGTATTGCTTTTCCTTGCAGTCCTCCTCATGTCTCCTCTGCAGTGGGGTGACAAGCTCCCCGGTTAACACTGGGAAACAACAACAGTGCCTGCTTAGGGCTGGAGGGATGGCGCAGTGGTTAAGAGCACTGACTGCTCTTCCAGAGGACCCGGGTTCGATTCCCAGCACCCACATGGCAGCTCACACCTGTCTGTAATTCCAGTTCCAGGGACTCTGACACCTTCACACCAATGCACATAAAATAGAGTGAAGAAGAAGAAGAAGAAGAAGAAGAAGAAGAAGAAGAAGAAGAAGAAGAAGAAGAAGAAGAAGAAGAAGAAGAAGAAGAAGAAGAAGAAGAAGAAGATCGGGGCAATCTTGGAGTTTTTCAGGGTGGCTCATGCCTCACTTCTAGGCTTTGCCATGATTGCACTAATATGCCTCCACCTGAGAGTAAATAAAATAGACGTTTTTTTTTTTACTAGTTGAAATGGCAAAACGCTAAATTATAAAATGTCAAGAGAAAAAAGTTAAGCAATTTAAATTTCTGGCAGGGAGTCTATAATTTATTTGAAGATCAGCGTAACTATGACCCAATGCTGGCTCTCAATTACACTGCTGTATGTGTGTTTTCATAAGGAATTACTTGTTTTGTTTTTAATTTTCAGAGCCCCCCCCCCTTTTTTTGGAGGAATAAATTGTCTGGTGTAGGAGTGTTCTTATTGCCGTGGAGCTGGAGTATTGAAACTGGCAGGTCTAATATGCGGGCCTGTCATTCCATCAGGGAAGTCAATGTTTAAGACGGTGTAAGAAGACAGTAGGTGACCCAGAACCAGCAAGAAAGCTTGTATTTTAAAATTCCATCTCTTTATTACCAAAAATGTTAGTGAAACTTTCTATGGAGAAATTCTATTAGTTTTTTTTTTTGTTGTTGTTGTTATTGTTTTGTTTTACCCTCTGCTGCTCTCGTTGCCATTTATCTACAGGGTTTTGTTTGTTGGTTTGTTTGTTTCTGTGTAGTCCCGGTGTCCTGGAACAATCTCTGTGGACCAGGCTGGCCTTGAACCCAGAGATCCACCTGCCCCTGCCTCACTAGTTCTGGGATTAAAGGCTGCACCACCAACGCCCTGCTAGACACCTCAGAGGGGGCAGGGGTAGTATATCTACAACTTTTTAAATGCATAGCTCTAAGTTATATTTTTACTGCTCAGTCCCGGAGGCTGAAAATTCCAAAGAAAGGTTTTTAAAAGGCGCTATCTAATCTGAATTTCAAACAATACTGTAAGCAGTAAGCACTTATTCTCAAAGTGTTCTTTAATCATGGATAGTTTTTCTTTTGCATGAAGGTATTTAAGAATTCCCTAACTTAGGGCTGGAGAGATGGCTCAGTGGTTAAGAGCACTGGCTGCTCTTCCAGAGGTCATGAGTTCAATTCCCAGCAACCACATGGTGGCTCACGACCATCTGTAATGAGATCTGGCGCCCTCTTCTAGCGTGTGGGCATACATGGAGGCAGAATGTTGTATACACAATAAAAATAAATTTAAAAAAAGTGCAAACTTATAAAAAAATAGACTTTAAAAAAAAAAAGAATCCCTAACTTAGTGCTTCAGGTATGTGGAAGACTATGAAAATAACATGATCGATGTTTCACGAGACAAAAGAGGAAAGTGGCTCACAGCTCACATGGCTCCGAGGGGAGGAGCCATGCTAGGAGGATGAGGCTGAACTCAGAAGCCAGAGACTGGAGCCCCATGGAGCACGCTGCTGTTGCCCAGCAGCCTGAGCGAGAGAGTTAACTATCCTCACCTGGGTTTCTCCATCTCTAAAATAGTGGGAGAAAGACAGTCCTCTCACGTAAAGGCTGCGTGAGACAGGATGCATGTGAGGCCGCAGGATTGTTCTCTAAAACCGTGGGAGAATGACAATTCTCTCACATGAAGGCTGCATGAGACAGCGTGCGTGTGAAGCCGGCCACAGGGCTGTTGTCTAGGGCAGGCTGTTCTCTGTAAGATGGTTTGGTTTTTGGAGTAATAAATTGTGCTGGTCAGTCTTAAGTCAACTTAACACATAAACTAGAGTTATCTGAGAGGAAGGACCCTCAACGGAGGAAGAGCCTCCATTAGATCCGGTTGTAGGGCATTTTCTTCATTAGCGATTGTTGGGGAGGGAGCAGCTTGTTGTGGGTGGTTCCATTCCTGGGCTGGTGGTCCTGGGTTCTGTAAGAAAGCAGGTTGAGCAAGTCAAGGGGAGCTAGCCAGTAAGCAACACCCCTCCATGGCCTCCGCATCAACTCCTGCCTTCAGGTTCCAGTTGTTTGAGTTCCTATCCTGACTTCCCTTGACGATAAACAGCAATATGGATGTGTGAGCCAAATACACCCTTTCCTGTCCAACTTGCCTTTTGGTCAGGGTGTTTCAACTCAGCATTAAAAACCCTAAGACAGATTTTCTAGGTGGGGGGAGGGGGTCAGTTTTTTCTTCTTTTCATGGACCTGGTGTTTTCAGAGTGATTGGCTGGTTTAAAATATGCAGGCCGATATTACTCAGTTGGAGAAATCAACATTTCTACAAATTAAGCAGATATCATAACCTGGAGCAAATGCAGCATCGAGATGTTTCCATGGCAATGAATTTGAGACTGGTCTCCAACATTAAGTGAAGTGGGCGGAAACTAAGCATCAAGTGGACAGGTAAGAAGGGCTGATGTCGCAAGCACAGAAGTTTCCTCCTGCTTAGAGAACACTTAGGCAGTGTCTTTGTTACGGTCGCCATCACCGTGATAAAACTTCACGACCAAACGCATCCTGGAGGGAAGGATTGGTTCAGAGCACACTTCCACATCAGTCCACCACTGTGGGAAGACAGGGCAGGAGCCTGGAGGCAGGAGCTGATGCAGAGGCCACGGGGGAGGAGTGCTGCTTGCTGGCGTGGTCTCTGTGGCTTGCTCAGCTTACTGTGTGATAGCACCTAATACCACAGCCCGGGAGTGGCACCACCCACGGTGAGCCGGGCTCTCTCATGTCCCTTGTCAATCAAGAAAAAGATCCACAGCCTCCGCCTATGGGCCAACCTGGTGTGTGTGTGTGTGGGGGGCATTTTCTCAACTAAGGCTCCCTCTTCCCAAGTGACTCTAGCTGTGTCAAGTTAACATAAAACTAGCCCTCAGAATTACAAAGCCAGCTCAGCCAGGTACACTAAAGGAATCCGAAATTGTGACATCTGGGACACTCCTGTGCTTGCTAAGAATAAGACAGCAGGTTTTATGGCTCTGCCATTGTTCTTTTGTACCAGTGCTGAACTCTGTTTTATGCTAGTTTTTTTTTAAAATTTAAATTATTCGTTATTGTTGTTGTTGGGCGAGGGTTGGAGTGCAGGGTGCGGCACGCCCATCTGCGCTCTATGTGCCACCATACAGTTCGTGGCCCCAGGCAAGGGGCTGGAGATTGAAACACACAAAGGCACACAGCCATCGAAACAGGTCATCCTTGAAACAGGAATGCCCCCTTTATTGTGTCCAGGGGCAGCTTATATAGGGATCCTTAACTGATAGCCATGCCCCAGTCAAAAACCCACCAGAAACCACTCCCCTGCCATCAGGAACTCCTGAGGGTCTCCTGCTCAGAGCAGCTGCAAATATTACAAGTTGTTTACCAGAAATTCAGGATCTGGGAGTTCACAGCTCCCAACAGTTGGGGACAGCGTTGTGGGGTCAGCTCTCTCCTTCTCTCTATAAAGGTTCCAGGGATCAAGCATAGGTCGCCAGGCTTGTTGAGTGCTTTGTCCTCTGGGTCATCTCCCTGGCTCCTAACAACATTTTAAGGGAGCCTAAGTAAAGACAGTGAAGACAGGAACTCCTACAGGATCGCAACATTTTTCACTTCTCTGCTTGTCACAGACGGACAAGACGCCACTGTTGGGGAGTGACCGGCCTCACAGGTCGGCTGGCCCCGCTGTTAGAGTATGAGCCTCTCCACCAGTCTGCTGGCTTCACTCTTACTGTGTGAGCCTCCGCAGGGTCTGCTGGGTGAAGGCCAGTCCTAAGATGCCCTTGCTCCTCGGACTTGACAGTTTATGTTTTCCACTTCAAACCCTTCATGTAATAGACTTTTTTTTTATTTCCCCAAAAAGACCAAAAAGAAAGTAAAAAAATAATATATATATATATGCCTTTGTAATCGTATTTGTCAACTTTCAGCCACTGTTAGAAGAGCTTAATCTTTAGAACTTCTTGGCTGATTGGTATTTTAAAAGTACAGCCAGGGAGGTGAAGGGATCCCAAACCCTGTGATGCGCCCTCAGACACTCTGAGTCTGTGAAAATTAGGCTAATGGTGCTTTTAAATGTAACTGTGACACGTTTCTCACTGCTTTTCACTTGGTTTTCTAAGCTTCTTGGCTAATTTTCTCAGGTTTTTATTAGATAGAGTAACAGTTCTTAGTACTTTTTTTTTTTTGGAACCACTTAAAGGCAGGAAGAAAGCATCAATTCCCCCTACGATGGGCGATCTGAAGGCAGAACTTCCGGCCTAGCTAGCCTCCCATCCTTCCTAGGGGCTGGCATTCTCAAGACTTCCTCTTGGGTCCTCGAAACAGTCCCACTGAGAAGTTTCTTGTCCCAAACTCTTTACTAAGACCCGGTCAACGTCTATGATGAAAAATTCTAGGCCAGGAGGTGGTGGTGCACACCTTTAATCCTGACACTCGGGAGGGAGGTAGAGGTAGGCGGATCTCTGAGTTCGAGGGCAGCCTGATCTACAAGAGCTGCTAGTTCCAGAACAGCTAGGGCTGTTATACAGAGAAAGCCTGCTTTGAAAAAAAAAAAAAAAGGTCTGTGAATGTAGCTGGGAAAGCAGAGAGCTTGCCAGGCATGAGGCATGTCTAAGCCCAGGATTCCTCCTCAACACAGCGTGAAATGGGCGTTTGTTTGGGTCTGTGTGTAATCCCAAGGACACAGGAGGTGGACCCGGGGAGATCAGTCCCCCTTGGCTGCATAGCGAGTTTGAAGCCAGTCTATGACACACAGACTTCTGTCTCAATTTTTTTTTTTGCGTTTCCCTATTCTTCAAGCAATTGACTTACAGTCTACGAACCTGTCGTTGGTAGGTATTTGCTGTTTTTAGAAAGGTAGCTTGGCCAGGGGGGTTCAGAGGTTCTGCTACTATCCAGTTGCTATAAGCACGTGGAGCCAACGATCAGGGGCAAATTAGAAGTGTGTGTCTACAACACGTTGCCAGGCGGCGGGTCGGTGTGTTGCTTCTCTGGAAGCCGAGGGCTGCTGTCTTCCTCGTAGTAGGTCGTCAAGGCCTGGGCTAGCTTTCTTGCTAGCCTGTGATGGAGGCCAGCATGCTGCCACTAGGCCAAGCATGGTTGGTTTTATTACTAGACACTCCAATGACAAAGTCTTCTTAGGGCTCCTGTGTCTGGGGACTGACTTCACTTAGCTGCGCGTTCTCTCTAGGTCTCACCCCCATGGGGTGGATGGTGACTGAGGTTAGAGTCATCTGAAAGGCTCACCCGGTCACGCCTGGAGAAGCCGACACTGGTACTCTCAACCTGGGCTACCTGGGGTGGGGTGGGGAGGCGGTGTGTGTGAAAAGACATATCCTTTAGGAGCTGGGTTGACCACCTCACTCCCCTGTATCCTGTCTGTTACAGTTCAGCCGTATGTCCAGCCTGCATTCAAGAGGAATGCAGCTGTCCCCAATGAAAGATGGACCAAAGGATTTGTGGTTTCTCCATCGCTGTATCACTGGAAAGGAAGATGTTGTCTCTGTCCTTGGTTGTCCTGATCTCTAACACAAAAAGAAGAAAGTAACGCACCTCGCAGGTTTTGGAGAGGGTTAAATAATATCGTACCCAAAGCTCAAAATATGTTAGCTTAGACCATTATCCTGCCAGCTGAAGATCTGCCCGGTGCTGATGGTGGCACCGAGGAGCTAGAACACCAAGCAGACACAGTTTGCAGAGTTCCTGGTGGCATCTGATAAATCCCAGCGCTGGTGTTGACAGAGTGACTGACTATATAAGGGCTGAAAGCTTTGGTTCACCTTATTTTAGCGCCGGTTTCCAGATATAGGTCAGTGCATTTAAACCTGGCCCCATTTACGGCAATTTATTTCATTACAGGATAAAGCAGTTCGACTCGTGAGTAATAATTACGGTGTCTGTAGTGCTTTTAACACCGCAGCAAGTAATCCTCACCTCACCCCGTGAGTAAGTTTGATGAACACCCTTCCCTCTTCCAGGATGAAGCCAGACCCAAGGTCATGTGGCTCTGTCCTGAATCCCAGGGTGGCCAGGAGAAGCTGGGGGGTCCTGATTCTACTATGATCAAGTGACTGTCAGTCACTGCCCAGTACCCAACGCTATATTCAATATCTATGTGAACGATAGAGACAATACAAGTGTCGCACCACGCGCTGTTTTCTTTTTCAGTAAATTCGCGTTTTGTGATATTCTTTGGCACCCAAACTTTGACCTAGGAGAGGTGATTACACGGAGAGGAATGTTCTCTGTGCCGGTGTTCGAGGCCAAGCCTCTTGTAGCTGTCGGGCTCTGCATCTCTGGTCTGCAGTACGCAGATCTCGCAGAGACCAAGGTGAAGGGTCAGCGCGCGTCCCTGGGTGTCCCCAGCCTCAGGGTGCTCACCGGGGGGCGCTGTGAGGCCTGCGCCTTGGTGAGCCGCGGCCGGGGAACGAGGGGCGCGTCCGGGCGAGGTCGCCGCCCCCGCCGGGAGAGGGGAGTGGCCGCGCCGCCGCCGCGCCTGAAGCCAGCGCACTCGGAGCCGGGCCGGCGGACGCAGCGTAGGGACGCGGGGCGCACGGTCGGCTGAGCGGCGCGGGACCCTCGGCAGCAGCTGTGGCACGAGCCCCGCATCGGTTCCTAGCCGCGATCCCCAAGCGGCGGCCAGCGAGCAGCACGCGGAGGCGGAGCGGCAGAGCAGGCGCCCGGGCGAGGTACGCTGCGCTCGCCCGTGCCGGGTCCCTTCCCGCCCCGTGCCTTTGTGCGCGCGGCCCCGGGCTCAGCCGCAGCCGGCGATCGCGGGTCCCCGGCTCCTGGGGCGCTCGTGTGGGACGCGGCAGCGCTCCAGCGTGAACCCACGCGCTCTCGAGGTCATCGAGAGCGATCGCTGCTCCGTGTACCTTCGGGGGGCGGCGGGAGCGGGGGCGGGGGCTTGGAAACTAAGTTGCTCTCAATATATGATAGCCGCTTCGTAACTATAGGCACCGGGGGACCCCGCTTTCCGCGGGCCCACCCGCACCCTCCCCCCTCCATCCCTCTGACCCACTGGAGTTTCCTAGCCCTGGGTTCTGTGGAAGGACAGGCTATGGCTTCCTGTGGGAGGGAGAAGTGGAGGTAGAACAAAGGGGCGTCCTGGGGAGTGGGGTTCAGGTGCGGTGTGCCATGGCCGCGGCGCACGGGGAGGGGCGCAGGACCCGGTGGGTCGCCCTGCGCGTGCAGCTGCGCTCCACTCCTTTGTTCCGCCACAGCGGTGGGGGCTGCCCCGGGTCCCGTTTCCTGCCCGGGATGGGATTGATTCACAGTCCCAGAGAGGCTTGGGGAAGGGGGCGGGGCTCGAATGGAAACCAGATTGGGAATGGGAGCCCTGGAGGGTGCTGGGCCGGGTGGAGCGCTGAGGAGGGGCGGGGGGTGATGAGAGTGCGTTGGAGTTAATTACAAACACAACCTTCTGTCTAAAGGCCTGTGGAGTTTATTTGCGGTACTTTGTTCATGCTACGGCCTAGCACTAATTGTTGCAACAAGTTCTGTTCTTCCTTAAAGTTGTAGGCTCTGGCTATGGGAGTTTGCTGAGAGCAGATCTTGTTAGTTATAATGGATGAAGAACTTTTCTTTCTTTTCCTTCTTTTTTAAGGATTTTAGAGTAAATCAGGAAGGATATTTGTGTGCTTGCGTATCTGTGGATTTCACTGTGGCTCAAATAGGCAGACCAAAACAAACAAACAAACAAACAAACCAACAAACCGCCTTTTTTTTTTTTTTTTTTTTTGGACACAGGGTTTATTCCCTGGCTGACCTGGAACTCTGAGGCCTCCTTGACCTGAGTGTTGGGACTAGAGGTGTGCACTACCACACCCGGCTAGGGCGTGTGTAGAATCATTTTGACTAAATAGGTGTCTTCATTATCATACAGTATAGTATGTATGATACATTTCCAAAAATATTTGGGGCTTGGGAACCACCAGAAAACCAGACGTTGCTAAAGAAATGAATCAGGTGATGTAATACTGAGTTGAGAATTCTTTTGTCATCGGTCCCAGAAAAAAACACCCTATATTCTTTTTGGGTTTGGTTTTTGAGGCTGGAGCCATGGCTTCAAGTGCTCTGTGCTTTCCCATTCCCTGTGGACCAACCGGAGTGAGAGACAGTGACCATTTCTCTGGTTTTTTTTTTTTTTTTTTTTTTTTTTTTTTTGGAGGAGTAGATTTGAAGGAGTAGATTTGTCAGGCCTTAGTGAAAGTGACCCAGTCCTAGATTAGAATTGAGAATCTCAGAAGGATTGGGACTGAGCTCGGGACTGGGGGTGAGCCTTTGGGGGTCTGAGTGATTGGTGCCTTTGAACAGGGCATTCTAAGCAAAACCGAGGAGGAGCTGACATTTCCAGGCATTGATGGTTATGCATGTGGGGTGTTGATGGCAGAGACCCAAAGCCCGGTGCAGTTTGGAAATGCTGGCTGGAACCAGCACTGCCTGCGGGACAAGTTGAGGGCCATTTGTTGTTAAGAGGGGTTGAAGCTGAAAGCCTTTTTTAGCCTTAGAAGGCGAGTTGGGAGCTTACTCTGGGGGGAAAAAATGTTTTGTGCCCACTAAGTGGTAATGGGAAAGAAGCTGTACAAGTCCCTGCTCGTCTTTGTGCACGGAAGTGCGGCCAGGTTTTCGGGCCAGGCTGTAAAGCGGTGCATGGAACGTGTCCTCAAAAGCCATCGTGATGTGAAGTTGGAGTGGGATGGTGCCCAAGCGTCAAGCTGTTTGTCACGGTGGCTGACACACACTGCTTGGCAGTTTACAGAGGGACTCTCCTCTTCATTGCTGTCCCGCCGTTCTAGACTGTTCATTCATGTGAATTGTTTTGCTAAGTGCAGTTCCGTTGGATTCCCCCCCCCCCCAAGGGCTCTTTGGTCCATACGTTAACGAAGCGGAAAGCGTGTGGGCCTTAGTGCTGCTGCAGACGTGAATGAGAGCCTCCCGAAATAGCCGGCTCCTGGCCCGTGGCTGTCCCCCTGGATGCTGCGGGATTGTGTGATAAGTCTGGCAACGGGCTGCACCCCTTCTGGGATGAGTCATCACTCTGTCAAGCCTGGAGTTCAGGACTGGCTTTCCCCGGATGCCGCAGAGCTAAGCAGGGCAGTGGGGATGGGCTGACATCACTGGGGGAGAGTGTGGGCTGGGAGTGGGATGGGCGGTCCACAGAGAAGAGCGCTGTAGTGCCCTTGGCATCCCTTGGGCACCCATCCTTGTGCTCAGCCTCCTTTGGGGTGAGGTTTGTCTCTCTTCTGTCTCTGTTCCAATGTCTTCAGTAGTACCTAGGCATTTAGATTTTAATTGAACAGTCTAATGCTAATTATAGTTACCATTTAGTAGGTTTATTATGTGCAGGATTTTACAGGCACCGTCGCTGTATATTAATCTCTAAAATAACGTGGCCAAAGGTCTCAGTTATCCCAGGCTGGCCTAGAATTCTCTACGTAGCTCGGGGTTGGCCTTGAGCCCCTGATCCTCTTGACTCTTCTCCCACTCCCAGGCTGACTTTACAGGCATATCCCACTATGCCCGCTTAAAATTATTTTGTTTTTTGTTTTGAGGATGGTCTTACTTTGCATCCCAAGACTGTCTTAGGAATAACTATATAACCTGTGCTGGTTGTTAACTCATGGTCATCCTCCTGCTTCAGCCTCCTTGTGCTGAGATCTTAGGTGTGAGCAAACCTGCCCGCTTGGTGCATTGCCTCTGGCTCTGTTGGAGTGGTGCAGGTCTCTAGTAAGTGACAGAGTTGAGGTTTGGGTGCTTGACTCTAGCTAAACCCTGCAGAATTGCTGGGCGTGGCCACGTGATCGCTCTAGGCCATTAATCCCAGTAACCTGGGGGCAGAGGCGGACAGTGAGTTCAAGGCCATCCTGGACCTGCTGAGTCCTTGGTTAGCCCGGGCTCAGAGAAGAGAGAGAGAGAGAGAGAGAGAGAGAGAGAGAGAGAGAGAGAGAGAGAGAGACACCCTGTCTGAAAAAAACAAACAACAACCAAACAAAACAATTACATGAATAATCATAATTGAACTATTAGCTCTTTGCAGATCCCGGGTCACTTTCTTGTGTATTATTATTGATCCTTCCCAAAGCCGCTGTGAAATAGGCTTAGAAGGCCAGATCAGGGACATGACTATTTTTATTTTTTTTATCAATACTTTATTTATTTATTTATTTATTTATTTATTTATTTATTATGTATACAATATTCTGTCTGCAGGCCAGAAGAGGGCACCAGACCTCATTACAGATGGTTGTGAGCCACCATGTGGTTGCCGGGAAGAGCAGGCAATGCTCTTAACCACTGAGCCATCTCTCCAGCCCCCGGACTATTTTTAAAATATCAATTTTTTTTTGGTTTTTCGAGACAGGGTTTCTCTAGCTACAGAGCCTGTCCCGGAACTAGCTCTTGTAGACCAGGCTGGCCTTGAACTCTCAAAGATCCGCTTGCCTCTGCCTCCCAAGTGCTGGGATTAAAGGCGTGCGCCACCACCGCCCGGCTAAAATATCAAATATTTATTTGAAAAGTGTAAATGACTGCTTAAAAAAATACCCCACCACTCCAGAGTCTTACGTAGGCCAGGCTGGCCCAGAACTCATATGTGGCTGAGGATGACCCTGTTTCTCCTGCTTCCCCTTCCAGAGTGCTAGATTACAGGCTTGTACCAGCTCTCTTATGAGGCTGTGGAGGTTGAACTCAGGGCTTCCAGCACTTTCCCAAGGGAACTGCTTCCCCAACTCATTATTGCTGTGTAGTCAAGGCTAGCCTGGAATTTGCCATTTTTACACCCCTTGAACACTGGGATTATAGGTACATGCCGCCACACCCCGTTAACATAAACAACTTTATTTGTAAGACAAACAGGGAAGTGACTTTAGAAAAAGTTAGGCCGCCAGCATCTAAAAATAAGTTCTTAAAAACCATTTCAAGCCAGCAGCATCGAGGTTGACTTTATATAGGATCATACAGTTCCTGTTTCTTGAACGCCGCGTTAGCTCTTTTTATCTGAAAGCCTGCACGAACGCAGCACTTTGCTCCTCAGCTGAGACCCAGAAGGAATGTTGATGTCGAGAGGAAGTGGGACGTCAGAATTGGAAACACGCTGAGCTGCAGGCTGAGGATTTTCCCAGCACACGCTTTTCCGCCCTGGCAGGAGCCTTTTAGAGAGGACATTCTTCCGTAGGGAAGTGTCAAGGGTCTTCCTTCCCTGGATCCTCTGAGATCACCCCATCCCTGCACTCTGTGGGAACACACATTCCACATGATTTGTGTGCTCAGTGCTTCCCCACTGGGAAGTGAACTAGTTTAGACAGCGGTGTAGAAGGGGAACAGAGGTGACCTGTGTCCTAGGGCTGGAGCAGAGAGACACAGTGGGACCTTGGGACACAGTGATCACCAGGGCAGGAGCAGGATGGAGCTGTGTGTTGACACACGTGAATTATTTATGTTCTCAGAATGTGCCTGGAGATATTAAAAGTATTCCTCCCTCCCCCCTTACACACCCATACTGCATACATGTATATATTCATATACATAATTACTTCCCAAGATAAGCACGCCTTTAATCCCAGCACTTGGGACACAGGGACAGGAGAATCTCTGTGAGTTTGAGGCTAGCCTGGGCTACAGAGTGAGTTCCAGTTCAGGCTCCAAAGCTACAGAGAAACCCTGTCTCAAAAAATAAAATGAAACAAACGAAGAAAAAAAGAATTTAGAGATTGTGAACCGTGCCTTTATTTGTTGAAGTATTTCAACCCAGGATACTACTGGGCTCTCCAGGGTCAATGGCATAGCAGTGACTTGGTCTTTTCATGTCCTTAACTTCTCCAAGACAGGTGATACACACGCCCTGCAGACCAACACTGGAGCAGCGCTTGGGGGAGAGGGCCGGAGAAAGGCGCTCAGACGGTTTCCCCTCCAGCTTCTGGTGGGCCTTGACCCAGCTGATGTGAGACCCTGAGCTCCTTCCAAAAGCAATAAAGGCCACCCGTGTGCCTCCGAGGACAGTGTGGCAGGGCAGAGTGGGCGTGGTTGATGTTATTCTCCTGGGGGACTACATCTCCCAGAAGACCCTGTGGGCTAAGAAATCTGTAGGAAGACAGGCCTACCTTGACCTGAGGGAGATGTAGTCCCGCAGGAGAATAATAGTTGAGTTGAAGGAGATGGGCATACGCTGCCCAGACGGAAGCTGAAAACAAACAAGCCGGAGAGAGGGCGGAAATGCTATCCAGGTGCCAGCTCCATCCTTGGCTTTCTTTCCTCCGGTGTGAGAAGATCCGGCCCTGCGCCCTGAGGTTCCCGCCTGGAGTATTAAGTTCCATTTTGTGTGGGAAGGGAGCGAACGGCACGTGGGTTCCCGACCAGGGCTTGGCCTTGGCCACCTTTCGTCCCTGTGCTCCTGTGACATTCCCCAGCACCTCAGATATGTTGTGTTTTAAAGGCCATGGAGGGCAGGAAACGCCAAGTCCGCACAGGAGGGCTAGCTCTCTCTTAGTCTCTTTTCCTCGACCGTGCTAGAATATCTTGACAAGGGAACTAAAGAAGAAAGAGTCCATTCTGGGCTCAGACTTGGTGAGTCTTAGCTGGGCAGTCACGGCCTCAGGAGCTGGACGCAGATGGAGATTATTGTCCACAGTCAAGAGTCAGAGGGCCGTGCCTGCCTGCTGCTGCTCCCTGCTTTCCTCTTACGTGGTCCAGGCTCCCAGCCAGAGAGATGCTGCCCACAGACCCACCTCAACGTGGTCATTTGCCCAGGGGCCATCTCCCTGATAATTCTAGATTCTGTCAAGTTGCCTCTGACTGTCAACTTGCCTAATCATGGTGTGTTATGCTATGGGCTATTCATGATGTTCAGTGAGTACTTGATTTATTATTATTATTATTAGTGCATGTACGTACACATTACATGGCATAAGTTTTTTTTTCTTCCTTTTTTTTATGGGGTCTGGGGCCAAACTTAGATCACATCTAAATCTGTGCCTAGCTTGGCTGCCTTTTGCTAAAAAGCGTTCTCACCACCCACTTCTCTGTTTTTTTGCGACCCTTTATCCACCTAGTTTATTCCTACATTCAGCCTGTTTTCTCTGTTCAAATCCTTAAGCCTCTGATTTTGGTTTAGACATTTCAAAGCATTTGCCCAAAATAGGTGTTTCCACAAAAAAAGGAGTAGAGTGTATGGGGGGGAGCTCATACATTACATAAAAAAGGGTTCCTTAGCCGGGCGATGGTGGCGCACGCCTTTAATCCCAGCACTCGGGAGGCAGAGGCAGGCGGATCTCTGTGAGTTCGAGACCAGCCTGGTCTACAGAGCTAGTTCCAGGACAGGCTCCAAAGCCACAGAGAAACCCTGTCTCGAAAAACCAAAAAAAAAAAAGGGTTCCTTGGCCAGTGTCGGAACAACTTCCTTTGAATTGCTTCGTTTGAAGTCAGTTCCCTTGCAGGAAGGCCCTCCTGGCCTTTCTGGATGTGGACAATGAAGTCCTGAGAAGGGGCCGTGGCTGTCACACATCCTGACTGTTGGTGCCTCCAGGACGCTCTTGAGAAATTCTGTTTCTCCGTAACTGCTGGTATCCCTTCATTGCCTGTCTTTAGGTCCACAGCGCCCTGGCTGTGCTGAGAATATATGTCCTGCGTGGGCAGATGTGCTGAAAATAGCGCTGTGTGTCCACCCCAGAGGAGGAACTGGGATCCACACCTTTTCCCCGTACTTACCAGCCTGTGTGGTGCCCACAGCTGCCCCATTGTGTCTCAGCGTATAACCTGCGTGTGTGTTCTCCCACATCACTGCTAGGGCCCCACCCCCACCTGACGTGGGAGGTCCTTCTGACTGTGTGTTGCTTTTATTGGTTAATGAATAAAGAAACTGCTTTGAGCCTATGGCCAGGAAGAACAGAACTTGGCGGGAAACAGTAGGCTGCATGCTGGGAGAAAGAGGGTGGAGTCAGAAGGCCGTGGAGCCCGCTGCCAGAGTCAGGATGTGCGGAAACTTTGCTGGTAAACCAGTTACATGGCGTATACAGGTTAATGGAGATGGGGTAAATTAAGATGTAGGAGTTAGCCAGTAAGAAGCTAGAGCTAATGGGCCAAGCAGTGATTTAGATAATATGGTTTCTGTGCCATTATTTCGGGTCTAAGCTAGCCGGGTGGCCAGAAACCAACAAGTGGCCTCTCTCCCTCCAACACCCACCTTCTTCGCTCTGCCTTCAGTTGTGTGTTTCAGGAATTGCACTTATTGAAATAGAAGTTCAGGCACATGAACAGCTTCATATCCACGTCTTGCCGCCACAAACCTGACAGACCTCTCTGTTTATATAGGTTTTTACATCCCTCCCCACAGTGAAGTTCACTATGTGATTTATGTGTGAAAGTCTTTCCCATGTTTTAGATTTTCCTGGGTGTTTCTGGCTCTCGTGGTCATTGTGACGGGACTGTTTAGTGCCTCTCTTATCGCTGTGTCTGGTGTATCAAGAAGGGCCTGGTTCTCTGTCTGTTCATAGATGGCTCTTGGTTGCTCCCCGGAACTTGCTGTGGGAACCTGACATCATCAGATGGCTTTCAATGGAGCAGGAATTTCAGCATGGATTGAAAACGTCACATTTAATTTTAATTTACAAACTGTATGCTTTTAGAAGCAAGGGGAGGTGACTTCTAGTTTTTTAATACATTTATAATATGTATTATATTAACGAATATAATATCCGTTGGTTTATTCATCAAGTGTTTGGATGCCTACCACGACGTCATAATAATAGTGAGCAGAGATGATGTCGCTTTCTTTCTGGAAGAGTGAGAGATTTGGGTGTAGAGATGAACAAGGATCGTCACTGTATCTCTTTCCTCCTCCTCCTCTAGTCCACACCGACAGGGAACCTATGCTCCTTCATTTCCCCGTCCTCCTAGTGCTGCGAGTGGCCACTGCCACAGATGGCACCGAGCCATCTGTCCTTGTGAAAGCCATCTGAAGGGGAAGGACAGATGGCAAGAAAGGGGTTTAGATTGGGGTATGGAGGGGGCTGTTTGAGGACGTGAACGCTCACCAGTCTTCCTGAAGGGTGATTTAGCAGGAGAGGAGGAGCAGGATTGAGTAACCCTGTAGACAGCCAAAAGGGGTGCCCACTGGGGGGAGAGAGAGAGAGAGAGAGAGAGAGAGAGAGAGAGAGAGAGAGAGCGCCCTTGGCAGGTAGCTCACTGATCTCCCAGAGAGTTAGGGGCTTAGGGATGCCGGTATTGAAGCTTCAAGGCCTCTCCCCACTCCTCTCCCAGTGCACACACGTGGCACATACTCAGGGACACACATACACAGAAATGAGAAGAAGTAAGGCGGGAAACAGACTGAGCGAGGCTGCTGAGGCCCGAGGGGCGGTGTTCTGCACAGTGGGCTGAAGGGGGCTTCTGTCCTCACTGCGCTTGCCGTAAGCCAACGTGGAGGTGCTCATTTCGGGTCAGGATGCCCTTCTCGCCCGATCTGCCCGGATAGGGAGAGGAATGCCTCTCTGCTCCTAGACTCCCCACTTCCAGGTTCCCTGATACCAGCACTTTTAGTTCAGGCAGTCCCCCATGGCTTGCCTCGTGGACTGCTTGACTTTATGATGGCGTGATAGTGAGATGCATTCCTTGGAAACTGTACTTTGAATTTTGATTTCTTTCCCCCCAGGCTAGCAATACATAGCTTGTTGCTCTGTCCAGATGAAGGCCAGAACAGGAGCCAAGACTCCCCTTAGCCATGTGGGCAGCCGGGTGGAGAATTACCATACAGTGTCCTGCATCACGATGCTGGGAACTTCTGGGGCTGGGTCTCGTAAACGCATCTTCAGCTCAGGATATTTGGAGCTTCGGACGGTCTTATGGGGACTAAGCTCCACCACCGTCAGTTCAACAATTGTCCTGCTGCTGTCCTTGCTGCTGACTGCTGTTTCTGTTGAGCATCTGAGATCCCGTGAATTAGATGTCTTTGCTTGGCGGTCTGCTCCTTCT
Source organism: Microtus pennsylvanicus (assembly GCF_037038515.1). NCBI lineage: Eukaryota > Metazoa > Chordata > Mammalia > Rodentia > Cricetidae > Microtus > Microtus pennsylvanicus. The sequence goes on along the minus strand of NC_134600.1, from coordinate 8,983,389 downwards.
GGGAGGGTCTGTGTCAGCAGACCCAAGGGCAGGGTGAGTGGAAGGTGGGGGGCGATCTGGAGTCCCCTGAGGTCCTCACACCTTGTTCACCTATACTCCAGCTATTTGGTCGTCAAGGCTTTGCACTTGGGGCAACCCTTTTGGAGCTTTCCATTGAGTTTAGGCTTTGTAAAGAAGTGCGAAGCAGTTTGGGGCACCGGCGCTGGTCAGGGTACCCGCTTTGAACCTTGGCGTTTGTATTTAATGTTGCTAGCTCATGTATGTGGCTTCACTGTCGGGTCTATGTCTACCTGTTCCTTGTCTACAAACTGTGACACAGAGTTTTGTCTGTGCTGTCGTAGGGATTGTATAAGGTGTGTGCGCGTGTGCGCCTGGGTACTGTCAGCCCAGAACAAGGACTCTATATTAGTTCCTGTCGCTCCGTCTTCTGGAGAATGGATTTCTAAGGCTACTCCTCCCTCAGATCTTCAAATCTGTTCGAATCCAAGGCGTGTGTACAAGCTACGAGCGGCACAGACTTCGACATATACTTTGCGGGCAGGTGTGTGTAAAGGAAGCCAGCAGAGGAGAAAATACGGACGGCGATTGTTAGGATAGCAGAACAGCACCTGTTATCGTTTACCTTATAGTGTTTTTTCCCTGACCGCTGATAACATCACACAACCGTGGGAGTAAAAGAGGCTAAACTCGCCTTTGCCCAAGTGCTTCCTGCTGAGGCACGGCCAAAGGATCACTGGGCGTCCTGGCGCTGGCAGCATCTGCAAGTGGAGTGGAGCGCTTTCCCGTGGTGTTTAAGAGTTGCAGAAATGCCATGGTGTTCGGCTGTGCACAGACAGCCTCGACAGAAAGCCTTCAACATTAGCAGGTGGGCTGTGCGCTCTGGGAGCCCCTCTTCCTTTGACGGTCGCTTCTTGGTCCCTGTGTTCCCGCCAGGGCCCCCTAGTCACCTGTTCCTCCTTTGCTCTCTCCCATCCCTTTCCACCTTGAATGTCTCTCTTTGAATCCCCGGCTTTGCCTCTCGTTTGTCATGCAGGAATGGTGTGTCTGCTCAGAGAGCAAATTTGGTTTCCTATGCCAAGGTAAAAATACTTTTCACCATCTAAATTGCGGCCCTTTATTTAGTCACACCTAGAACCAGCGAGTGAGGTTATGAACCAATTAAGCCTAAGGTTCCAGTAGCACCCGGTGTCTTGCAGGGTTGGACTCTGAAAGGAGGGGCGGCCAAAGGAATGCCGGGCTTGAGTTTCTCTCTGCCTGTTTCCTTGGGGGTTAGTCAGCATTGCCACCATCGTGTCCTTATCAGAAAGTTTGAACTTTTCCATACTGGTGGAGTAGAATTCTGGAAAGTTACCCAGTGGATTTTCACAAAGAGACCATGCCAAATCAGATAAGTTGCCTCAAAAACCGCATCGCTTTTCATTGCTTTCACGGCCCCGTCCATCACGCTTCCCAGCCTCTCTTGTGTTCCTTGCTTTCTCTAATCGTGCACGGAGAGCTGCTCTTTTCTGGGAAGTTTATCTACAGGAATTGGTCTTAGTATGTTCTCAAAAGAATCCCCCCCAGGCCTCGGGGCAGCCGTGTAGCCTGGCGTCCGGGGAAGAGTTACTGACTCAAGGCATACTGCTGATTTCAGGGAACGTGCAGTTGAGTTGTTTTAAAGGACCAGAAGTAAGGAAGGCCTGCTTTTGAAACCCTGTTCTGGACTTTGTTGGTCACCTGGAATTTGAATGTAACAAAGGTATCTACATTAGTTCTTCCTCTGGCTTGAGTCTGTTGCACCCGCAGCAGGATCAATATAATCAATAGTGTGATCACAAGTAGGGTTTATTGCTTTATAGATTTCTTCATCATAATGGTTTCTTTCATCTGAGTGTGGCCACGAGTACAGGGATGTCTGTCTGTTTGTGCTGCTCAGTGGGTGGTATAAGAGCCACGCAGGAGATGGCATGGCCTTGCAGGTTGATTTCCGGAACTCAGATTCTGTGACGTTGAATTCCCCCGAGCATGACAAGGCTAAGGCGTGAGACCTCAGGAACTCACGCTTATTCTTGGCAATTTGAAACCAAAACCCAGATGCAGGGGAAGAGCTGAAGGCAAGTTGTACCATCCTGCGCCTGCCGGTTGACCTGTTTGGTATCAGTGGCCCTGGGATGTAGTTCCTGAGTAGGTTTGTGTTGTCCCAGCAGTCTCTGGGCTGCCAGTGGCCACCTGGTTTGCCTTGGCCTTCTGTGTGATCTCTCCCGGCTTTCAGCCCCAGCTCGTGCCCGGTGAGCTTTCCTTACTAGAACTGTCCGTCTCACACCGAGCATCGCAAAGAATAATCGGGTGTAGGGGAAGCCGCCTTTATGGGAGTTTGTGCTGGGGTTGCAGCAATGTGGCAAGGGAGTAGAATGCCAGCCGGAGGGATTTAGGACTTGTCCCCACACCCTTGACAGTGTATGCGATTATGAGAGCTCTCTGGGGTATCTTAGATCAGAGAATGGTCTTTACGAACATCACACAGCGTTTGGAAAGCAGGGTTCCCAAAGGTGCTCATCAGAGACTGTGTCGGCTCATCCTGACCTGCACAGGCTCAGATGGGACAGAATCCCAGCCCTGAGAAGGGGAAGTGGACAGAAGGTCTCGCCTGTAACCAGTGATACCTGCTGGGAGAGGGACACTTCTCTAGTGGGGTGTCACTGGTTCATGAACCTTCTGCACCCCGGGTAAGGCTCATGAGTAGTTGGCCAACACAAAACTGATTATCTAATCTATCTATCTATCTATCTATCTATCTATCTATCTATCTATCTATTATCCATCCATCTAGATTTCTAGATTATCTATCATCTTTCATCCGTCCATCTAGATTATCTATCATCTATCTATCTATCTATCTATCTATCTATCTATCTATCTATCTATCTATCTATGTATCTATCTATCTCTTCCAAGGGTCCACTCAAGTTTTCCCCTTTAACATGAAAGACCTCTCCAAAGATAGTCACATATTATGGTCCTGGGACTGATGGCTTCATCATGAGAACTCTGAGAAAACAAATCTAGCCAACATACATGGTCTGTGAGCCCAGTGACCCACCCTTGCCTGCGTCTCTATCCTGCTGACCACCTTGCTCTCGCCCACTCTGGCCCCTCTGCAGCTTCTTGCTCATTTCTTTCCCAGTTCTGTAGATTCACATCTTTGCTTTCATCATGAACTCGGGTTCATGGGTCTCTCTTCAACTCTTTAATCACAGCCCCAGCTCTTGTGGCAGATGCTCAACGTTCCAGTCAGGTGAACTGTAAATGTGTGTTTGGTAGCATGGGACCTTCATGGGACCCTGGGCCCGTGGCTTCTCTTACTGTGCTTCTCGGTTTGTGGTTGGAAAGAAAAGCATTGTGGGAATATCACTTGAGGTCCAGGTTCAGGAAAAATTTGTGTTTGAATTTGCCTTCTGTTTCACAAGTTAATTTTTTTTCCCTCTAGAGTTCAGTTTTGAGTTCCTTTTCTTTTCAGGAGGCCAGTTTAGTTAAAATTAGGTTGAGTGGGTGTACAATCCCAGCAGAATCTGTGGGCAGAACTATTTCAGTGGGTATGTTATAACTGACATACACACTCTCTCCTTATATATAGATGCACAATCATAGACATAGACACAGAGAGACACACATACACAGACACACACACACAAACACATACATAGACACACATACACAGACTCACACACACATACATAGACACACATACACAGACTCACACACAAACACATAGACACACATACACAGACTCACACACACATACATAGACACATACACAGACTCACACACACAAACACATACATGAAACATATACACACATAGGCACATATGCACAGACACATACACAGAGATACATACACACAGATGCATAGACACACATATATAAACAGGTACACACTGACACACATAAACACATACAGACACACACATAGACGTATAGATACATACAGTCACACACACACAGAGCATAGAGGGTTAAAGCTCTGTAGATATTAAGATCATGTTTGTTGCTGAGCTCCATACCCAGGCATGCATATTAATAAAGAAGTCAGAGTAGCCATAGGAGTAAACGCTAAGCGTTTGGTTGTTCCGGGTTTTTGATGTGTATGTTCACTAGAAACGAAGGATTTCTGCTATGTGTATGTGAGTCTTAGACTTTCTATTACCGTTACTGTTTTCTGTTGCTGTGACAGAGTAACTGAGGCTGGGTGATTTATTTCCAAGTTTTACTCCAGCTCATCCGTCATTCTGGAGATCCGAGAGCATGCACCAGCATCTCCTTGATTCCTGGCAGAAAGTGGAAGGCACACGAGCCCGCATGGGGGGGGGGGGGGGGACGGGAACCGGAGCGATCCTGCTGCGTGACAGCCTGCCCTTTGCAGGACTGACCCAGTCTTGGGAGAAGCTGTTAATGACCTAATCACCTCCCAGCAGCCCCACCACTTCTCAACATTGCTACACCAGGCAGTGAAACCTCAGCGTGAATTTTGATTGGGATAAGCCATATTCAAACCATAGGGATGAGATGGTTTTCTTCATCCAGTAGTCTGTTGAAATATATTAATATAGTAGGGTGCTGGTGGCGCACGCCTTTAATCCCAGCACTCGGGAGGCAGAGGCAGGCGGATCAGATCTCTGTGAGTTTGAGGACAGCCTGTTCTCAGGATAGCCAGAGAAACCTTGTTACAAAACAAATACACACATGCACATATATATATATATATACACACACACACACATACACACACGAGAATATATACACACATATATGTATATATTAATATATTGATATTATTTCTACATTAAAGGTTATATATAGCTTTTATAATTTCCCTCGGCCTTATGTCATTTGGATTGAGCCCCCCTTTGCCCCCATCCCACCTTACCATTAGGAATTGAACCCGAGGTCTTCATACACGCTAGGCACATGCTCTTTTTTTTTAATATTTATTTATTTATTATGTATACAATATTCTGTGTGTGTGACTGCAGGCCAGAAGAAGGCACCAGACTTCATTACATATGGTTGCGAGCCACCATGTGGTTGCTGGGATTTGAACTCAGGACCTTTGGAAGAGCAGGCAATGCTCTTAACCTCTGAACCATCTCTCCAGCCCCGGCACATGCTCTTCTACTGAGCTGAGGACCACATTGTTTTCAGGGCATTGGCTATCAGACTTGCAAGTATGGAGAATAATACATGGTTTTCCTATTGGGCTACTCGGAGTAAGGACACCCACATTTTGCTGAGATCCTCTATAGCCTTTTGTAGAGCGTGACGTTCTCTTTGAGGGCAATGTTTGCCGCCGTCGGCAGTCTTAAAGATGGAAAGTTCTGGAGTATGAAACTCAGCCGTGTTTTTAAGCAGCAGTGTGTGTGTGTTTATTCTTTGCGTCTTTAAGAGCCCGGCTCTGGCATGACATGTGACCTGGCGCTCTTGACTCCACGCTCAGCTGTGGATGTGAAGTGTTATTTCTGTACTTAAGTGACTCGAGCACTCGCAACTATACGTTTGGAGCTGAGTAAATAAGACCGGATGTCGTTCAGAAAGACCTGTTCCGCTTTTAGCTGACTAGCATGCCTGCACTCTTTAACTGTCTAGGCCACAGCCCTCGAGGCGGTACCAGTGCCCGGCATGGTGGTACAACCTGGAGTCCTAGGCCTTGGGAGGTTGGGGTCAGCCTGGGCTACTTAGTGAGTTCCAGGCCCAACCAGGAAAACCTGTCTCTCGGGGTGGAGGTGAGGGAGTGGGGAGGAAGGTCTTCCTGTGTGTGCCAGGCCCTCACCTTACCATTGGTAAGTTTCCTGGGTTTTAATTGTCTGATTTCTTCATCTCGTCTCATTTGAATCACTCCAATTCTTAGCCCCAAGCTGCTAGGTTGGAGCTCCAGCTGGAGTCCCTGCTGCTAGCTTGCTGTGTCTTTTTTTTTTTTTTTTTTTTTTTTTTACAGTTAGTGCCTGTTTCCCCTGTGGCTTGCCGGCCTTTATACAGTGTGTAATCTGGACAGCTGCACAACGCAGCCCTCCCTGTTAGTCATTGTCCCAACCTACTCAGACCGTGAGCTCAGTATTATTTTTTGCTGTCTATGCTGTAGCTTAAATCTGAAATGAATGCCCGAAGCCCACGTGTTAAAGGCTCGTTTATCAGCCCCGAGACACCGTTGGGAGGGGTTGTTGGCAATCACGACGGGAACACAAGCTTCTGCCATGATGAACCCCGTCACTGTAATCTTAAAGCTGTAGGACCATGTGTCCATGGACCCCATTCTCCAAACTACCTGCCCAGACAGACCTACCTTTCTTCTAATGTGATTACCTCGGGCATTTTGTTACAGGAGCGGAAGGCTGGCTAACCCGCCTCTGTACCCGATCAGAGGTGCTTAGGTGAGCCTCCATCTCTGTATGGAGCAGCTGTTGTCATCTCGTTTCTTCAGGCCGGCCGGTGGGTGCCCCTCTGCCTGTGCCCTGCAGTGTGGACACCATAGATGATGCTGTCAGAGTCCTCAACTCTTCTTCGTTCCCACCGCTCTGACAGCCAAGGTTCTCGAGCTGGACTCTCAGACCATTCTCGCTCCATTGCCCAGTCTATTACCTGGCTATATCCACTGCATGCATCTTACATGGTGTTTGTTAAGTGTGTTTTCCTCTTAGTGCCTAGATTCTCTGTGGTCATACCCATGTCATCCTTTCTCATCACTGGTCATGGAGGGCAACTTTTACCATTTCTCTCTGATCTGTTTGTGCACGCCAACTACTGTAGTTGGTTTTTTTTTTTTCTCTCTCTTGTACTCTTTGGGGAACCGCCACCCAGCTCCCAAAATAAATACACAGAGATTTATTCTTTCTTATAAATGCCTGGCTTTAGCTTGGCTTGTTTCTAGCCAGCTCTTTTTTTTTAACTTAAATTATTCTGTCTACCTTTTGCCTCTGGGCTTTTGTCTTTTTCTATGTATTTTTCCTCCTTACTCTGTGACTGGCTGTGCCCTGGGTAACTGGCCACCCATGCCCTCTTCTTTCTCCTTGTCTTGTTCCGTGATCTTCTCTTCCCAGATTTCACCTCCTGTGTACTCTCTCTGCCTGATAGTCCCACCTATTTTTCTCTCCTGCGTAGCTATTGGCCATTCAGCTTCTTATTATAGACCAGTCAGGTGTTTTAGTCAGGCACTGCTTCACAGAGTTAAACAAATGCTGGGCTGTGGTGGCGCACGCCTTTAATCCCAGCACTCGGGAGGCAGAGGCAGGTGGATCTCTGTGAGTTCGAGACCAGCCTGGTCTACAGAGCTAGTTCCAGGACAGGCTCCAAAACCACAGAGAAACCCTGTCTTGAAAAACCAAAAAAATAAAATAAAAAATTAAAAAAAAAAAACAAATGGCACATCAGAGAATGCAGCGCATCTTGGCATCATTAAACAAACGTCCCACAGTGTAACTGGACGCAGCACATCTTAAACTTATGTCCCCGCAAGAAACCACGCTAATCGTCCATGTAAATCTAATCTCTGTATTCCACATCTCGAGGTGAAGAGGTTGCGTGGAGCGCACACTGTTGATCGATTAGTTTGCTCTTAATCGTTGACTCAGTTTGATTGCAAATGCCTGGAAGCGGTACATAGGTCTCTTGTTCTGTTGCTCTCTGAGCAGGCGCGGTGGGTGATGGACGGCAGGTAGTTGATCATGAAGGTCAGCCTTGGGTGGATGCTCTGGGCCCCTCTGCCAACCTGGTATTGACCTACTTTCCCCTTCTTATCTGCGTGCGCAACATTTGTTGTGTTTGTTGTACCCAGTGAGCTCTCACGTCACAAGGAATGTTTGTCCCTCGCTTGCGTGTGAGTTGAGCGCTACAGGGCTGGCTAACTCGGCGGAGGAAACCATGGAGGAGAAACGTTGGTAAGCAGTTTACCTTGTAAACTGGGGGGCATTACGCCTACGTCATTTAAAAATGACTGTAGTTTTTCTAACCACCTATTAAACACGGAGAGGGTGAAACCATCCATTTTAAAGGTTTAGCCTTTTAATTTCATGGCTCGCGTTCTCACGGGTTTTGAGAATCCTTCTTGAAGTGCCTGTACAGGACGTGAACTTTTTTCTCGTCTGGGTTTTACCATCCAGTTTGTTCGTAGGCATTTCCTCTTTGACTAAATTGTCCCTTGGGGGACACGGTTGTGCTGTGGCTCTTTGCATAGGCAAGCTGAAGGACCTTAACAGTGGGTTTTTGTGTACCATACTAGGTATGCCGTGTTCAAGGAGGAAAATGTACCTGTGTGTGGCCTAGCTCTTGTTGTTACCTGTAGATCATCTGGAAGTTCGGCAGAATTGTCATTCAGATTTAGTTAACGTCTGTAAGTGGACATTTTGTCAACACAGGTTTTAGGATACACGTTTGACATCATTTCAAAATTATTAAGGCATGTTCTAATGATTTGTTCCCTTGGTTCTTGATAAATACGGCCCAGCGCAGTAATAAGAGTCATGATGGCTTTGCCTCTGAAATTTAATATTACAAAGAGAAAAGACCTGGAGGTTGATACAGAAAATGCTCCCAAATTCTATTACCATCGTTGATTTTACACAACTTTACGCGAAGCCAACGCATTGCAGCAAGTTAGCTATTTTTTAAGAAATTCTTTTCAAATTACAGAATAGCTTTGCCTTCTGAATTTATATTATCGGGGTCTTGAGGGGAGGGACTATCTTAGCTATTTTTGTTTGATCGCCTTTCAACTAATAAACATCCATGAAATCCTAATGTAAATGTATAAACATCTCTCCCTTTGTTTACATAGTTCATTAGACTTTATTTTAGGAGCTGACAGCTCAGGGAGTCTCTGAATTTCTTTTCTAAGGCCGTTTCTCACCCCAGCTACAGAGCCGTGCCTGAGGCCCGCTCTGGTAAGGAAGGAACTTTTCCTACGTTTGTTAATATGTAGATCTGTAGTTTGATCTCATAACTAAGTGCTTTCATAACTAGATGGATTTCTAAAGAGGGAGGATGTCCTTTGGGCAGCGATTGTGTGGACGGCTGTAAACACAGCCTTGCTGTGTCCCCTCTGCCCGGGTAGCTGCGTGTTAGGGCTATCCTGTTTATTTCTGCGCAGTCTGTCTATGCTCTCTATAGTTAGGCTTTTAATACATTTTTTCCATGAAGGGTCCAGAATAGCTGCTTCCCTTAGCTGCTGAGAAAATGTCATTGAGATTTTTGTGGATTGGCATTTGCTGACTTTTTGTTTCTTTAAACATTCTTTAGAATTCCTCAAATGAAGGGACTCAGCCTTTTTAGAATTGGTCGCGCCAGCACGGGAAGACTGTCGGAGCGAGCTTGGGAGACAGTGGGCTATGTTTTTTTTTTTTTTGTGGGGAAACTGAGGCTTGGGGGTGGCATTGTGCCTAAGGTATCCCCGTCACACTGAGTTGGATCTGCGACTTGGATCTTCTGGGTCTGGACGTATCAGCTGTAAAGGGACTGGAGGGCTGGGGTGGCGTTTGGTGGAAGAGCACTCTTCGGCCTTGAGTGGTCCCTTGAGCTTGACAGGTGGCGTGAGCGGAGGGCGCGAGCCACCGGGTGCTGGAGGCTTTGGCAGGGTTTGCAGTCTGTGGGACCAAACGAGCCTGGGACCTTCTGATTAATAAGTGGATTCATTTGGAAGGGAAGTTGGTTTCCCTGGCGGCTGCAGTCGGTTTAATCATTACTCGTGGCATCTGTGGATCCAGCAGGGCCCACGAGAGCTGACAGCTTGCCAGTTATATCTGAGCAGTTTTACATTCATACCGGGGTTCCTGGGGCTCAGGTTCGCCAATCTAAACATTTGACTTCTTGGAATCTTTTTTATCCGCCTCGAGGGAGCGGATTGAGAAGTCTGTGGGTTATAATTAGCACATTCTCTTGTACAGCTGAGTTGGTGTTTCTGGATGGAACCGCGGTTTATGGCGTTTGGCTCCCCTGTCCCGCAGGCCTCGGAGCCCCTCAGACGTTAGCTCATTGATTCTTGTAAGGTTTCGTGTGAGTCGTGTAGTATGGTTGCAGGCTCCTTCTTAAAACTAGCTCTCCGGACCTATTGAGCTTGCAGAAGGTGAGGGATGCTTCTGTGGGTTGTGGGAAAGCAAAGAAGTAGGGTGGGGGTGGAGACGCTGGATGCTGCTGCTGCTGGGTGAGCCTTGGAGAGATGTCCCTTGGTGATGTTCCTGACTTCACTCAGACCTCCCTCTGGGAAGTAATGGGTGTTTGTGTCTGTCTGTCTGTCCGTCCGTCCGTCCGTCCGTCCGTCCATCTGTCTGTGTACTGGCTGCGCTTCCTCCTGTTACTTACCTGCTGTCACAAATCAACTGGCGAGGACGACAGAAGGAAGGGAGGGTTTATTTGGCTCACAGTCCAAGTGCGCGTTCTGTCACAGAGAAGTCACGCCCCGGATGATGAGGTCGCCGAGCAGACCGCACCCAGAGTCAGAAATCCAAGAGCTGTGGCTGCTGGTGCTCAGCTCTGAACCCCAAGTCTCGGATGGTGCCACTCATAAGTAGGGCGTGGCCTTCCATCTCATAAAACCAATCTAGGCACTCCTCTCGGACACTTCCAGAAGTTCGTTCCCCAGGCAATTTCGGATCCTATTCATTGGCTGCCAAGACTAACCGAGACTAAACCTAGAACCCAAAGGAGGAGGCAGTCACTTAGTTACGAGTACAATCTTGTCGTAAGACAGGGTAGGGAGAGCTTGTGAGCTGCTGGGGTCAAAAGAGGAAAAGCGTTTTGGGAAGGGAGGAAGCCATGTCTAGCGGGTTTCATCTCTGCCCATCTGTGTACACCTTCCTCTCATCCTGAGTTTGGGGACCAGCAACTGGAATGCATTCCCTTGGATTCCAGCCTGAGTCTGGGATGGCAAAGCCTGGATCTGGGGTCCTTCCTGGGCCCAGTGTGTGTCTCACTCACAGCCTGTGGCCCAGGGTAGCTAGGAATGCGGCCCAACACAAAATTGTAAACTCATTTAAGTGTTTTCGATTCCTTCTCCTCATGATTTCTTTTTGGTCACTTAATTTTACTGGTGCAAACATGAACTTTGCAGATGGCAGCCCCGTTGCAATGTCAGCAGGTCACGTGGCAGGTGAACGGTGGCTGCCAGGCTTGTGCAATGCGCAGCGGGACTTCTTACCTCCGAGTTGCTGGGACGTGCTTGGCAGTTTAGGACTTAGGTCAAAGGGTGGACAATGCTTTAGAACTGAGCTAGCGCAGGGCTCTGGGATCTCGCGTTTTCTCTCTGGGAAGGTTTTGCCTGGGACGGGAGGTCTATAAGCCGACTTTTTCTCTTCAATCAGAAGATGCGTGGTTAGTGCTATTGCTGCAGCCGCCACTTTTTTTTTAAAACCTCAAAAATCCTTCTAATTAGCCTGGATGATATGTTTATCCTATTCATTTTCCACAGCTGGAAAAAGCCTCCCAAACCTCTGTCTCTTTATGAATAGCAGAGTCGAGGTGCCGTTTTTTTCAGGCCCGTCCGGCCAGTCTGGCTTAGAGTGGACAGCAGCTCCTAGGCAGCTTCTTGTCGATAAAGCCGGCTTCCACGCTCAGGTGGAAAGCAGCCTTGACATTGATTGGTCTGTGGTGATTCTAGTCCCATTTCTGGCTTTGCAGAAACACTGGGGGGAGGTGTGTTAACCCTTAGATAACCATGAAGTCACAGCCCTTTCTCTTCCTTAAACGGGGCTTCCGGCTCGGTGGCCGCGTTCAGGGCACGCGGGCTGACATTGGTGGTTATCTGTTTACTCTCATTTCTTATTCATATCTATCTGATCTTCCCTGCCTGTGACTGTTCTCTGTGTTTTTATTCAGAGTTAGAACACCAGGCAAACGGCTTTACTCTGTGGAAATTGCCCCGAGGCCTTGCCCGTTTCTTTCCCTAGCCTACGAGTCTAACCACAGCGCTCCAACCAACAGCCCGTGAGTCTTAGCAGAAGGTTTCAGAGAAAGGCTGGAGGTGGGGACACTTTCCCCATGGGTTGACTTTAACAATGAAATAAAAGACCAGGAAGGCAGCAAACTATGACCCGTGACGTAAATGCAGGGGGTAGACGCCGCTCATATGTTTCTCTTAGCAAGTGTGTCGGTAGGAGTGAAAATTAGTACCCTCCGAACCTTCTTGCACACGCACGTCAGCCCACTTTGTCCCATGCAGGGTGCAGCAGAGATCACCCTACGGTGTGTGACACCCTAAACCCGGCCCTTTGGAGAACCATGCTGCCTGAGTAAATCGCCCCAAAGAATTCAGTTTCTATGCCATTTGCCCTTCAGGTGTCAAATCCTGAGCAGGTGTGCTGTGTTGTGGGTACTCAAAGCTGTTCTTGTGTATCCGCGGAGGCTTAGCTGATGTCGTCAGCGCTCGGAGGGGCAAGGTGATGAGTGCTTGGGGTAGAAGAATGTGCGGATTTACTCGCCACGCCACAACCTGTGTGCCAGCCGCCCAGGCAGGTACCGCCCCATTAGGGTTTCTCTGTGTAGCCCTGGCTGTCCAGGAACTCCCTCTGTACACCAGGCTGGCCTCAAACTCAGACATCCGCCTGCCTCTGGCTCCCGAGTGCTGGGACTAAAGGCGTGCACCGCCACCGCCCGACTAATTAAACCTTGCCAGGCTGCCGTCTTCAGGGAAGGAACGGGGAGGCCCACTAACGGCAGCAGGGGAGGGATGTTGGGGTGTCACGGTGTCACCGTGCCTGGGTTGCTGTGGCACACTGTAGGCAGAGTGGTTTAAGCCGAGGATATTTATTTATTTTTTCATAGCTCCGGAAGCTGCTGTCTGGCAAGCACCCACCTTCCTGGTGTCTCCTCACTCACATTTATATCTTTTATAAAGACATGAATCCCACCATGCTCTTCCCGATGGCCTCTGAAGCTATTGTTTTCCAGAGGCCTCCCCTCCAGGACCGCAGAGTTGGAGGACAAAGCTTCTGATGGGAGAACAGAAGCTCTCAATCCCTACCAGCTGGCTGGCTTGCTTGGAGCGTGCTACTTAGGCCTAGTGACTTCTCCTACCAGACTAGATCAGGCTGAGTTTAAGTCAGGAAGCCCAGCTGGCCCTCCCGGGGCTCCTAAGTGGAACCACCCCTGGCATTTTAGTGTTTCTCTTGGTCCCACGTGATCAGCATCAGCCCCACTTTTCCCTTCAGAAGGGTGTCCCTTGCAAGGCTCCCTATGTGAGCCCGTGTGCTCAGCATCTCCCACGCTTGCTACCGTTTGACTGGAAGCTGGCATTGTTCCGGCCAGTATACGGCATGGCCTGGTCAGCGGTGGTACTGTTGGGAGCCTTGGCATGTTACGTCTTGTGTGGGGTTTGGCCCAGAGTCGGGGGGTCCTCCAAGGAGACTAAGGAGGGAGACAGGAGTTGTGAGGTCCTGGCTTCTCTGCCAAGAAGTTTTTCTTTTCTGAGTAAAATATATGTAAATGAAATTTATTGATGTGGGGTTTCCCTCTGTGATCAGCATTAATAAATAAATGCTTTGGACCTATAGCAAGGCAGAACATAGGCAGGCAGGAAAAGCTAGGCTGAATGCTGGGATGAAGAAGGGAGGAGCCAGAGAGAAGCCATGGAGCTGCCACCGGAGACAGATGTGCTGAAACTTTGCTGGTAGGCCAGGACCTCATGGTGCTGCACAGATTAATGGAGATGGGTTAAATTAAGATGTAAGAGTTAGCCTTTAAGAAGCTAGAGCTATTTTTCCATGAACAACAGCCTCCTGCATTTCAGGAGCTGTCTGTCCTTGGGCAAGGGGCTTGCAGATCAGAGGCATTTTTGTTTCATGGATCTCTTAGGCACATTAATTAAAACTTAAAAGGTGACTTCGGTTTTCAAATTCAAAAGTTTCACCTCCACATTCATACTGTGGCACACAGCCATACATATACACCAAATATATGTAATATCATAGTTTTCAGTAGCAGGTTGGCCTTCGCTTTTTTTAAATTAATTAATTAATTAATTTATTAAAGATTTCTGTCTCTTCCCCGCCACCGCCTCCCATTTCCCGCTCCCTCCCCCAATCAAGTCCCCCTCCCTCTACTACTGTTTTCACTCCCTAAACAAGTTTGAGCCAGCTGCACCAGATGTTCCTGATCACATGTGGGAGGGAGGTATATACAAGAAATATGTAAGGCTGTATGCCTGCCCCTGAGTGGACCTGGTGGGAAATGCATAGCCTAGAGGTTTCCCTTTAATCGCCTTTAATCCCAGCACTCGGGAGGCAGAGGCAGGCGGATCTCTGTGAGTTCGAGGCCAGCCTGGTCTACAAGAGCTAGTTCCAGGACAGGAACCAAAAAGCTACAGAGAAACCCTGTCTCGAAAATAAAAAAAAAAAAAAAAGAAGCTAGAGCTAATGGGCCAAGCAGTGATTTAAATAATACAGTTTCTGTGTGATTATTTCGGGTGTAAATTAGCTGGGTGGCTGGGAACTAACAAGCACCTCCCTCCAACAATTTATGAGTCTAGCTTTTTGTAAAAATTCTAATAAATTAAGGATTTAGGCCAAAACAAGCTTCTTGATTTGTTTTTTTTTTTGTTCATGTGTATTTTCTATTATTTTTTTTTTATAGTGGGTACACACTTCCCTTAGGCGCTTAAGAGGTCATTTGAGATGTCAACAGTGGATTGTTTGGGTTGGTAAGATTGCTCAGTGGGTGGAAGCATCTGCCACTAGCTCTGGTGATGAGTCCCATTCCTGGGACCCACATGGTCGAATGAGAGCGCTGACTCCCACAAGCTGTGCTCTGACCTCTAGACCTGTGCCCTGGCATGCGTGCGTGCACACTAAATACACGTAATTAAAAATTTAAAAATAGGGCGTTCCTTTGCCATTCTTGCTGGGCTCTGTCTCTTGGGCGTGGTGTGGGGGAAGAGTGGAGAGATCGCATGGCTGCCACTGTGCCCCAGCTGGTCGCGCAATGCCAGCATCTCAGCAGGATTCATCCTGGACATGCTTCTTGAACTGGATAGATGGGTATCTAATCCTTTACCCCCAGATGATATTCGGCAAGGACGGGAATTCCAGTTCTCAGTGCGTCGCTCCTATTAGGTTCTGAACCATGTGGCCGTTTTGGGTTTGTCCTTTGCCTTTGTTTTGCCTTGAAGACTGGCTGAGAGTTATTTTGTTCATGAAGTTTTGCCTCATTGGCCCAGTTTCCTCACTTAAATGTGTTTTGCATGTCACTCTCAAAAGCCTCAGTGACTTCGTTGGAGCCTTGCGCTGCGTTTCCTGTCCTGTTGTCGGTGTTGTGATTCTTTTTAGAGAAATCACCAAAGTGGTTTGAAGCGGTTATCATTCTTCTGCCTCCTACACGCGAGAGTGGCGGCTGTCGAGAATCCCCTTTGCGCTGTGACTCCTGCCTTCGCGTTTTCCAACCGTATTTTCAGTAGACTTTGGGGGGGACACCAAGGAATAAGACATGGCTCTTTGGCGGAAGAACTGGTTTTCTAGAAAAGACGCTGTCCGCAGGCAGGACCACTCTGTGTGGAGGTTATGGCTGGAGTCAGAGTCTGTTAAGCAGGTTGCTACTGTTAGCAAGTCCCCTGTAGCTCTTGCCTCTGGGGCACCCTTCTGACGATGCTACAATAGATGTGTTTTAAATGTGCTCTTTGAGTTACAGAGAGGGCTTCCGTGTTTTCCCACTCATAGCGTAGTTTTGGTTTTGCCCCAGTGGCCGTTTCAGATTTAAAATGATGTGACTTAGTAATCTTGGTGCGCAGTGAGCTGTCAGCTCGGATTCGTCCACACTCTTTCAGTGCAGAAAGTGTTCATCGTTGCTGCCTGCGCTCCCCTAAGAACTCAGCCCATCGTGGGGGCGGTAAGATGAGTCATCTTTCTGCTTAGCTTCCATTTCTTGTTAATTATTACTGTTGATTTTTTTAATTTGAAATAACTGTGTGTATTCCTGCTTTGATATCGAATGGTGGGATTCAGTGTTCTTCCCGTGGCTGACAGCTGAGGGGGCCGTCTTCATATTTTCAGCGGTCACAGTTACAGTGTGTCTCATCGTCATCACAGTTACAGTGTGTCTCACGGTCCCAGTTACAGTGTGTCTCACGGTCCCAGTTACAGTGTGTCTCACGGTCCCAGTTACAGTGTGTCTCACGGTCCCAGTTACAGTGTGTCTCACGGTCACAGTTACAGTGTGTCTCACGGTCCCAGTTACAGTGTGTCTCACGGTCACCACAGTTACAGTGTGTCTCACGGTCACCACAGTTACAGTGTGTCTCACGGTCACCACAGTTACGGTGTGTCTCACGGTCACCACAGTTACGGTGTGTCTCACGGTCACAGTTACAGTGTGTCTCACGGTCACCACAGTCACAGTGTGTCTCACGGTCACCACAGTTACAGTGTGTCTCACGGTCACAGTTACAGTGTGTCTCACGGTCCCAGTTACAGTGTGTCTCACGGTCACAGTTACAGTGTGTCTCACGGTCCCAGTTACAGTGTGTCTCACGGTCACCACAGTTACAGTGTGTCTCACGGTCACAGTTACAGTGTGTCTCACGGTCACCACAGTCACAGTGTGTCTCACGGTCACCACAGTTACAGTGTGTCTCACGGTCACAGTTACAGTGTGTCTCACGGTCACAGTTACAGTGTGTCTCACGGTCACAGTTACAGTGTGTCTCACGGTCACAGTTACAGTGTGTCTCATCGTCATCACAGTTACAGTGTGTCTCACGGTCACAGTTACAGTGTGTCTCACGGTCACAGTTACAGTGTGTCTCATCGTCACCACAGTTACAGTGTGTCTCACGGTCACAGTTACAGTGTGTCTCACGGTCACAGTTACAGTGTGTCTCACGGTCACAGTTACAGTGTGCCTCACGGTCCATAGCTTGGAATGTTTGTGGGCAATGGGGTAGAAGACTTTGTTGTACTGTTAGGTTACAATGGCCATGGGATGCTTTAGGATCCCATGCTGGGATTAAAGGCGTGTGCCACCGCTGCCCGGCTTGGATCAGTTTTTGTTTGTTGTTTGAGATACGGTGTTGCTGTGTGGTCCAACTCTAGATTGCCCGGCCTGAGCCTTGTTAGGACAGGAAATACCTGGCTTCGCATACACCTTATATTGCCTATACATAGGAAAATAAGATGCCCCAGACAAAATCATGTGTCTCTCTTCTGTGTGGCTAAAAACATGCCACCCACTGTTCTCTGAGAATGTCTCTTTTGTGCATCTGTCTTCCATGGCCTCCCAAGTGAGCACTGGGGAAAGACTTTGCCAGGCTTTCATCCTTTAACAGTTCTTGTGAGTTAGAAGTCTCTAGGGCTGGTTGTCAGCAAGGGTCAAACAATGGTATGATCAACAAGAGTTTGGCACTATTGTTCCTTAAAAATGTAGCTGTTTTGCAAGGTTAACTTGCTTCCATGGACTTGTAACACACACTGAAAATCCTGTCAAGCCTTAGGAACCTGACCTGAGAGTGTGTTGTTTGGCTGTGGCTCCTTCCCTACAGATAGTTGCCACTCTTGGTTGATAGTGGAAGAAACAGAGTCTGGTGGTATCTTCTGGTTCTTATCTCTTGGCAGTGGGAGGGCTTATCCCTTTCTCAGGAACCAAACAGTTGGCTTCGGCTTGACTGCTATAGGCAGCGAACAGAAAATTCTTGCCTTGCTGGCCTTTCATACAGGCCAGTGTCATGGACACATGGCTCTGGTATTCTGAATTCCCCGAATTCAAATTCTCTAGCATTACAGCTACAAGATCTGAGTCCCCAGGGCATGCTCGGCTCAGCCTGTGGTTCCAGTAATAGATATCAAATATGATCTCTCTGGCCTAAAATGTGTACTTCCTGTGCCCTCCACCTCACACTGCATGGCCTAGCTCAGCTAGTTTGAGCCTTTGCTCTGGCACCAGTTGCTTGGATCCAATGTCAGATGCTCTCTGATGGCGATGGAAGATCCAACTCCGTGTCCTTCAACCATAAAGGGAGCTAAGGGACTCACATCCCAGAAACCCTGAATGAGGTGCTGGGGACCTTAAGTGTAGTTTGATCTAGAGGTTTGCGATGTCATTAGGATTCCATCACTAATCATTTTCAGTCATTTTCCTGCCTTGCCTCCTCCATGTGCCATTTCCTTCTGGAAGTGGCCTCTTTGATGAGAGCAGGGGTTGTTGAGCCAACCCAAGTGTCACGTCGTCAGTCCGGCAGAGGTGGACGGAACCGGTGCTGATATTACAGCCAGCATCGGATTTAATCAGTTACAGTGACTAGGAGGTGACGGGCTAGTGTTGTGTTGGTTGGTTTAATGTACATATGATATGTACTAATACCTGGAGTGCAGGGCAGAACAATAGATTTGTGTGAGAGTCTTTGGGAATGGAAACTGGATACAACACGCACACACACGTGCACACACACACATGCATACACACACGCACACAAGCACATGCACACACACGCACACAAGCACACGCACGCACACAAACATGCGCACACATGTGTACACGCACGCATGCACACACACAAGCACACACACACACACACACACACACCTTTGTTTGATATGCCCACACATCTTTGTGTATAACATAAAAAGTATTCCTGGTGCCTTACGTACAGTCTCATTTTTGCATGAAGCTGTGGAAATTCTTTTGATGGTTTCAGGAAACACTGAGTTAGCAAATGCTTTTGAGATTTGTTTCCATGGTTAGTCATAGCTCTGTCAGAGAGGATTTTTTTTTTCTTTTGGTGGAGCAAATATACCAGATGTTTTTATTAAGATCTCAAAGTGAGCTCAACCTATGCTAGAAGTCATGGTTCTAATTCTACTCGCTTCAGTATGGAGAACAGTTCGTTTCTAAGGAGCCGGGGAAGCTCCCACCATATTCCCCGTGTCTTCTTTCTACCTTTGATGATGGAAGCCACCGTGATGACAAGTTTCATGTTCTCCAATTCCCAGACGCTAAAATGACAAACTGTACTCGTAACTGAAGGACTCTTAGGTTAACGTTTCAGCTTGGATTGTTTTATCGGTATATATTATAGTTTGCAAACAGCGCGTTTTCAATTTTTGTCTGTTTTCTGAGTTGACCTGTACCTGCCTGGAGGATGAAGTTGGGCCAGGACGCGGGAGCCGGCTGACAGGATTTCCTTGAGCTGTGTGGGGCGGTTGTAAGGGTGTGGCAGGTCTGGTCACCAGGGCAGGTTGGCCGCCTGATTACTGTCCCCTGCAGCCAGCTGCAGCGGTGTCTTTCCAGCTGCTTCTGTAAATAGCTTCCATCCAGCAGTCCCCCTGGGACAGAGTTCCTGGTCAGCCACCTTGTTTTACTTGCTGGTTTGAGGTGGTTATTTTTGAAACCGTTCTCAAGTTGACTTCTCCCTTAGTCCCCAATCTCTCTTCTCTCCTCCGCCAAATTAGATGTAATGCGTTTACAGACCTGGAGCGTTTTTTTTTTTTTTGGCACTGCACGAGTCTGAGAACTTGAGATTTGATTTCAACGTTAATTTATTTTGACAGAGTAGGGGCTCACAGTCTCCCGTGGACTGTCTCCTGGCTGCTGCTCCAGCCCTAGAAATGGCAGGTACCTCCCATCTGCTCCAGCTCTCTTCTGAAATGCAACGTGACCCACCCCAGTGCAGGAACCATTCCTTGTTCTCTGGAGGTTCTGTCTAGGTGGTGCTGGGGACTCGTTATTCCAGGGGTGGTTGACATGAGACTAAAGCATGTTAGTAAAACAATTAGTTTCTTTTCTCTTGAGTATTGAGTACTCACTCAATTCATATGTACTAGAGAAAGCCGTGATTCTTTCTTAGTCCCTTTTTCGGCTTTCTAGGATTCCCTTCCTTCCTTCCTTCCTTCCTTCCTTCCTTCCTTCCTTCCTTCCCTCCCTCCTTCCTGTCTTCCCTCCCTCCCTCCTTCCTGTCTTCCCTCCTTCCCTCTTTCCTGTCTTCCTTCCCTCCCTCCCTCCTGTTTTCCTTCCATCCCTCCCTCCTTCCTGTCCCCTCCCTCCCTTCCCTTCCTCCTTCCTTCCTTCCTTCCTTCCTTCCTTCCTTCCTTGCTCCCTTCCTCCCTTCCTCCCTTCCCCCCTTCCTTACTCCCCCCCTCTGTCTCTCCCTCCCTCCCTTCCCATCTGTCTGTCTTTTCTGTGTCTCAGCATCATTTAAACTTGATTTCTGTGCTGGAAACACTTAGGTCTGTCAGAGTGAGTTTATCTGAGGGGAAGAGTCGGTCAGACGTGCACACTTGTACAATACACACTCCACACCCTTTCCCTTGTGAAGACCTTCGCAGGGACTTTAGTCCTCTTGGCAGCACAGAGATGGGGGCCGTGGTTGGCTTAGCTCTCCTCTGTGGATGGCACCCTACATCCTTGGTGTAGAATATGCTGCCGTTACAGGGCGCCTCTGTTTCCTCGGGATAGCAATCCCTTCTGAGGTGAAGGAGAAGTGGTATTTGGGTCTAGTCAGTCATTGTGGGTCAACTTGGTTTGGCTGTTAGGATGGCTAGTCAGGATGAGAACTGAGAATATGGAGATTTCCTTGGTTGGTTACATTGCCTAGGCAACCTCTGTTTACTTGTGGGCTGTACTCTTTGTGGAAAAGGTTTCCATGCTGGGATGAAACCTCTTCCCATAGCTATGGTGTCAGAGTAGCGATGGCATTCTTGTTTGTTTTTGAGACAGCCTCCCTGTATAGCTCTGGCTGTCCTGGAACTCGCTCTGTAGCTCTGTAGACCAGGCTGACCTCGAACTCACAGAGATCCCCCTGCCTCTGCCTCTTGGGATCAAGGGCATGCACCACTCTGCGGGGCACGCTACAGGATTCTTTAACACCACATACAAAACACTTGCCAGAAATCACAGGAGATTGAGCTTCGATTTTTCTTCTCATTAAAAAAAAAAAACAAACTTTTGTGTATGCGTGAGTGGCCTGATGAGAATGTGCCATGGCGTGGAGATCAGATAACCACCTTTTTGTCCTTAGATCCTGGGACTCAAACTCGGTGTCAGGCTTGTGGCAAATTCTTTTACCCAGCTGGCTTGCTGGCTCAATTTCCTCATGCAAATTTTTAGGATTAATATGTTTGGGGTGGGTACATACATGCCGTGGTATATGTGCACGGAAGGCAGAGGAGAAATTACAGATGTTGGTTCTCTCTTTCCACCGTGTGAGTTCCAGGCATTGGACTCAGGTCTGCAGGCTTGGTGACAAGTGCCCTTACCTGCTCAACTGTTGCTCTGGTTCCAGTTAGCTCCTATTAGCATGGAGTTAACGATGCTCTCTGTGGAGCTGTTGCGAGGACTAAGTCCATCACTGCATGCAGAGTTCTTTGGCATGGTGAGCAGGGTTACCGGCTTCGTTTCCAACACAGTGTCTCAGGCTAATACATTGCCAGTTAGTCTTGGGAAGCTGAGGTGTGACATCATCTTAGAGGAAGCAGGTTCAGGTATGGCCTAGGCTGCCTTTGCTCCGGAAGGGCTGGGGCGGGGTGGCTTGGAGTTTCGGAAAGGGGTTCTGCTGGAGTTGTGCCAATTTTGGTTGGTGATAGAGATGCCATCAGGGCAGTAGTGACAGTGGCTCCCTGTTGGCACTCTCTGTGGATGGCCTCTGCCTGGGAGGATGGACTCGGAAGAAGTTTGGCGGCAGGGAGGCATCATGGTAACGCCAGCTAGGTGGATCGTGGGGAGGGAGATGGTGGCATTTTACGTGGCAAGTGGGGGGGGGGTCATTTCTCCAGCCACACAGAACCCAGCCGAAAGAGTTTTGCGCATGGATTTGACACCTTCCCCTCTCTTCCAGCTGGAGACCATGGCCAAAATGGAGGTGAAGTCCTCACTCCTGGACAACATGATAGGCGTGGGAGACATGGTTCTTCTGGAACCGCTCAATGAGGAGACCTTCATCGGCAACCTCAAGAAGCGCTTCGACCACAACGAGATATATGTGAGTGCCTGCAGGCCCCTGTGGCTTTTAGGTCCCGGGTTTTGTGGCAGAGCTGGCTCTTACACCTCACACCCTCCTTTCTCTTGTTCCTAAGCGGTCAGGTTTTTCTTTTACGTCCTCAGAGAATTCGGAGTGTTTGCTAGCTTGGCGTAGGCGTCCCACTGACGAGTCAAGTGTTTCCCAGTGGTGTTTAACAGTCGGCTGTGTACCAGGTACTGCACGTGAGTGCCCCGTGTCAGTCCCCGCCTCAGAGGACATCAGTTCAGACAGTGTTGAGCCCCGTTGGTGTCTTGAATGCCTCTGGAAGAGTCTAGAACTCTGATCACTTAGATGCTCTTCACCAAGACCCGGCAGTGAGCTCCCAGAGAAGACACAGCCTTCCTGATCCTTGCCCGTAGAGAGACTGCAGTAGGTCACTGATCAGCACATGTTCCCCGGAGACTGGAATTAGCATGGCCGCTCTAAGTATAACGGCAGGGACAGAATTACAGCCATGTTCTCTAGATGGATTAAAACACAAGTTAAAAAAAATAGATCTATCTTCTGCGCTTGCGTGCGTGGACATAAAGGTGTGGTGTGAATTCAACCAACGAAGTGGGGTATTGATTTTCTATTGGTTTTTCTATGCCAGGGGCAGAGGTAGGATTGATAGATGTTTTGGCCTTGCTTCTGAGCTCTTTCCTTTAAGAAATGGGCTTCCGTGCATCCCAGTGAGCTGTATTATTGGGCCATGCGCCATTTTCTGTATCAGTGTGGGGGAGGATATAGAGATAAATAAAAGGAGAGACGTACAGGGGATAGCGAGAAAAAGCCTCGACTTTCGTCGAACAAACTAAAATTTGTATCGAGTCATGGGCTTCCCCGTTTCGTCACACGGCCTTGTTTCCGTGTGGTCGAAACTCCGAGTCCGTCTGGGCCTTTGTCGTATAGCATCTCGTGGATGACAGACAGGAGTCTGTTTCTCGTAATTCTAGAAAGTCCATGAGGAGAAAGGGCCGGCAGATTCAGAGTCGAGAGCTTCCCTTCTGGTTGATAGCTGCTTCTGTGTCCTCCCGGGGGGAAGCGAGAGGCTCCATAGGGCCACGGAGTTTACTGCATTCTTGTGGACCTGTCCACACCCCCCCCCTGCGCCAGAGGCTCCACCTCCGAACCTCCTCAAGCCCTAAAACTGCAGCTCTGAGTGTGGCCCCAGGGCAAGTCTGAGCGATTAAGTTCTGCACGAAATGAGTCGTCGCATGGTCGCACGGACGATGAACTTCTTGTGTTCCTTGATTGACAGTGTAGGAAGTTGGGGGAAGTTTTATAGTAATGGGAGCCTTCTGAGTCCTGCTTTTAGGATGCCACTTTGATAACGGGGATGCAGAATCCAAGGATTAGTTCCGGTTCAGAGTTTATTTACAATGGTGATCCCAATGGAAAGGAGAAGGTGTTGAGTGGGCTGCAGGGCAGGGGAATGGCATTCTTTGGCTTGGCCTCCCCTCCCCTCCCTCCCCTCCCCTCCCCTCCCCTCCCCTCCCCTCCCCTCCCCTCCCCTCCCCTCCCCTGCCCCTGTGGGTACAGTACCTGCTTTCAGGTGGGAAAGCTTGGCCGTTCCGCAGCTTTAAAGTGTGGTCTGATAGCAAGTGAACGATGGCCTTTAAGCCTGGGTCTCCGAGATGAAGATAGGAGGAATCAATTATATCCTAACTAATGTTGCTGGTCATTTTTCTTTTTGGCACCGAGCAGCACAATTCACTTTCCGATGAACTGAAGACAGGAGAGCCGGGCTTTATGTGCTTTTGAATACCTGGTTTGTTGTGGCCACTGAAAACCAAAACAATGCCCCTCTTAACCAAATGCCAAACGTTAACGTCCATGAGTCTTTAGTAGACAAAATGTCTGGGTCTCAGCATAATGTTATTTCCTAAACTATTACTGGAATGCCCTTTCTGGTTATAAGACAGAAGTAGAAAATTGACTTTTGCTCGTAGATATTGACATTAGTTGATGTTTTCCACGGTGCTTGACGGCTACGCTACCTTCCACTGCAGCTTTAAACACGTCATAGCCGACAAAGCAGTTTCTGTTCTCAGTGGGAAGGAAGCAGGTTCTAGAGTAACATGTGTAGCACGGTCCTGCTGTTTCAATGGGCCTGGATTGATGAGAAAGGCTTGCTAACTGCATGCCGTGGGTGGAGCCCTGTGGGCACAGGGGAGAAATACTGTTAGCTCTCTCTGTTGTCCTGCTTAAGGTAAACATACATTGCTTTTGTAATAAAAAAAAAATACAAGAACTGCATGGTAGGTGCGGTCATGGTTGCCGGCCTCGAATGGCCAACCCCAGGAGACCTATCCCTGGCTCTTATTTTGACAATATTCTTGCTTTCCTTTCCGACGTGGGTTCCTACAAAATGGTTTGACCTGCACGAAGCATCGCCTTGTTTTGTGTTACGTGTTGATTTTTCACTTGTTCTTTCTCAGAATAGATGTTGTGGTATCCTCCTTTAGCTTTGCTCTGTTCCTCGGGCAACCATTTGGGGCGCTCCATCCTGTATGTGTGTTAACACTGGGTTGACAAGGTGGCTGGGACCAGAAAGCCGGCCTAGACTTATAGTCTCAGTGTGGCCGCAGTGTGTGGTATAGTCCTAGGGTAGGGGGCCTCTTGTTTTCCACCCTGCTGTTCCTCTCCCTTCCAGCCTCCCACCCCCATAGAGAAGGTCAGAGGGGTGTCTACCCTGACAGAACTGTCTGAGAGGTGACTTGGCTCTGGCTGGGAGCTGCTCTAGAGTGATTGTAAGCCCTAGCATTCTCTGGGTCATCAGTTAGTGGACTCCAGGGTGTGAGAGGGGATGAATAAGCTGCCCAACACCGTCAGCAGCTCCGCAAGCGTGGACGAGAGATGGATGCTCAGAAAGCCCTAAAGTCACCGAGCGGCTGTGTTGCCAGTGCTGCCCTATAAGAGCTGTGCCCCATGGGAGGCATTTGCCATGCGTGTTAGTTACATGGGCATCCAGCAGTGTGCTTCCCAGACCGTGAACTTCTGATGGCAGATAGGGGTGAATAGGGTTTTTTTTTTTGAGCATCTGAGGCAGAATTAAGTCTAGTTATGCAGCGGTTTTCACCAGCCTCGCTTCCAGAGTAGCTCAGGTTTCGTCTGTCAGCTGTGGGTTGATTTTGATGTACCACACTCCTTGCAATGCTGCAGTAGTATCATCTGAAGAGTGTTAACGCTCTTGTTTAAGTACCAACATGCTAGTTCATGTCTGTGACCCCCAGTAGCAACAGTGTTGGGGACTGGTCCAGCTGTGCTTCCCAGCGAGGGCTTTGGACTTGTGTGGTGGAGACAGGAGAGGAACAGGTAAGAGGAGATGAGGGAAGAATTGGATTGGCGGGGGTTCGAAGCATGCAGGGTCAGGGGCTGCTTGCTGTTATTCTCTCTTGGCAGAGTGCAGTTCAAGCTGGGACCAGCTGCAGGCCTTGCCTGTCTCCCAGGCTCAGTGTGGGGTCAGTGGCTGGGAAATGCTAGTTGTGACATTCCCAAGCTCTGCTGGTCTCTGTTCCTTCTGCCCTTTGTCAGCCCTTCCGGCCTCCCCACCCCCACCCTGGGCAAGCTTGCAGCAGGGGCAGGTTTCACGTGGGCTTTATTGTGATGGAGGGAGAGGCAGACCTGAGGTCAGACGGTTCTGTTTTTAGGGTGGCTGGTCAGGACTGTGGTCCTGTCCAGGAAGAGGAGACCGGCAATTTAAGTAAGAACCAGGAGGGCAGATTTGGAAGGTAGAGAGCCAAGGTGTCTGTCTGCTGACAGAAGTGTTTTGAGCATCCAGCACTAAATTTAGTTTGTTTTCTGTCTGAATTGTCAGGTCTGCATAAACAGGTCTGAATTAGTCCAGTTTCAAGATCTCGTGTTAAACTAATTGCACTTGTAGAAGTGAGAGCTTCGAAAATCTAGTACAAATTGTCTTCGCTTTTTGGGATGCGATCCCATGCTTTTGTACTGGATGTTTGGTTATTTTACAGAAATATTGCAAAAAATTATACTGGCTTACGTTTGTATATCTTGAGATTTCCCAAGCACTTTTCATTTAGACACAGGACGGTTCATGTTGTGTGGTGCTAACATACTTATGTGTGCCATAAATGATTTCTCTCTTTTTGTTACAAAAAAAATTGAGTTTCTCACCCTCATAGTGTATGTGCGTCAGGAGTGCTTCCTGTGTATGTGTGTGTATCAGGAGTGTTCACTGTTTGTGTGCATCATGGTGCTCTGTGTGTGTGCATTAGGAGTGCTTCCTATGTGTGTATCAGGAGTGCTCCCTGTGTGTGCATCAGGAGTGCTCCCTGTGTGTGCATCAGGAGTGCTCCCTGTGTGTGTCAGGAGTGCTCACTGTGTGTGTGTCAGGAGTGCTCCCTGTGTGTATCAGGAGTGCTCCCTGTGTGTGCATCAGGAGTGCTCCCTGTGTGTATCAGGAGTGCTTCCTGTGTGTGCATCAGGAGTGCTCCCTGTGTGCATCAGGAGTGCTCCCTGTGTGCATCAGGAGTGCTCCCTGTGTGCATCAGGAGTGCTCCCTGTGTGTGTCAGGAGTGCTCCCTATGTGTATCAGGAGTGCTCCCTGTGTGTGCATCAGGAGTGCTCCCTGTGTGTATCAGGAGTGCTTCCTGTGTGTGCATCAGGAGTGCTCCCTGTGTGTGTCAGGAGTGCTCCCTGTGTGTATCAGTACTCCCTGTGTGTGCATCAGGAGTGCTCCCTGTGTGTGTCAGGAGTGCTCCCTGTGTGCATCAGGAGTGCTCTTTGTGCATCAGGAGTGCTCCCTGTGTGTGCATCAGGAGTGCTCCCTGTGTGTGCATCAGGAGTGCTCTTTGTGCATCAGGAGTGCTCCCTGTGTGCATCAGGAGTGCTCCCTGTGTGTGCATCAGGAGTGCTCCCCGTGTGTGTGCATCAGGAGTGCTCCCTGTGTGCATCAGGAGTGCTCTCTGTGTGTGTGCATCAGAAGTGCTCCCTGTGTGTGCATCAGGAGTGCTCCCCGTGTGTGTGCATCAGGAGTGCTCCCCGTGTGTGTGCATCAGGAGTGCTTATTGTGTGTGCATCAGGAGTGCTCCCCGTGTGTGTGCATCAGGAGTGCTTATTGTGTGCATAAGGAGTGCTCCCTGTGTGTGTGCGTCAGGAATGGTCTCTGTGTGTGTGCATTAGGAATGCTCCCCTTGTGTGTGCATTAGGAATGCTCTCTGTGTGTGTGCATCAGGAGTGCTCCCCTTGTGTGTGCATCAGGAGTGCTCCCTTGGGTGTGAGTGGCTTAGCTCAGGGTATTTCCAGGCTGGACTGAATGAAAATCTGACATTTGGACCTTTGATTTGTTAGCAGAGCTCAGAGCCAGCACCAAAGTCCAGCTTCATGTTGTTCTTATTACCTAACTGTCCTTTTGGTTTTTGTAATTTCAACATACCTTTTTTTAAAAGCCTTTAATATTTTTTTTTATAAAAGTCATATGCTTTTGAAAAAACATTTCAAGCAGCATCGAGCCATGTAACATGAAAATGTATTTAGTTATCTTGTGCCAGGTTTCCAGAAGCATTGGTTCAGAGTCTTGTAAACTGTTCATGTAAGGAAGGATATTGTTTCTCTCCTAGAGCTGGAAACATGCATTCTTTTTTTGAGGTTCCAGGGGGGCGGGATTAATCTTCAGTGCCCCTTCTCCTTCTGCCTAGACTAAACGGGGAAGGGAGGAGGAGGACCCAGAGCTGTTCTCAGGAGATGCTTGCACTGCCGTGTGTGGGAGTGGCTGGCTCCTAGAAAAGGCAGAGAGCAGATTGTTTGTGCTGTTGGGAGTTCAGAGTGGAGACCGGTCAGGAGGTTAGATAAAGCTGTGGCTCTCGGTGATAAGGCACAGGGGGTTGTTGTGTCTGATTTGCGAGGACAACCTGTCTCTTGCACATTTTATGAGGACAGCCGGCTTTGATAATAATGTGTTGGTTCTTAACCTGTGCAAACTTTCATAAAACCTGCGTACCTGGCAAATCTCTCCCACGCTGCTGCAGTGTGTGTGTGTGTGTGTGTGTTATCTGCCAGTCTCAGGCAGTTATTCCAAGAGCAGGTATTCTTGAAATTTCTATGTGATATTTATAAGCATTTAGCTCAAGTGTTGTGGTCACAGCCACACCTGGAGTTAGATTTGAGGCTATGAGGCCATCAGAAGAAAAGGCCTCTGTTAGAAGCGGTTTGCTGGACACCCCGGAGCAAAGACCTAACTCCAGGCCTGGCCCTGCTACTTTTGTCCGTGAGACCCAGGGAAAGTCCGTAAACTCCTGGAAAACTTTAAGTCCTTTATGTTTTAGCTCAGACTTAGCATCTGTTCCATGGTCCCACAGTGGGTATGAGATGGAGCTGGGGTTTATAGCCAGGAAATCTAATGCCAGAGTGTTCGTGTGCTAATGACCTGCAGTTGATTTTTCACCAACATCAAATGACCTCACTACTAGGAAAGCCTGTTTAGTGTGAAAAGTAGTTTCATGTGATACTGAAATTTGTAAAAGTTTTGGAATTCGGCGGCCTCAAAGTGACCTAGGTGAAGTCACAATCTGTGTTTTAGCCTTGTGTTGAGCGAGCACTCAGTGTACAGTGACGTGAACTTATTGGACACGGGGCGGGTTCTCAGCCATAGGTTATCATGGCATTGTCCTCATAAGCCAAAGCAAAGACAATCAACCAAGATGATAATCAAGTGGCTCCCCCCTCCACGCCCCTGCAACCAAAAGCCAAAACCCAAAGCCGAGCCTAGAAGATCTCCAGGAAAGAACATTTATCATATGAAGTGGACAGCAAGTGATTGACAGCTCCTCATGGTCCTCCTTATGAGCACCAAGTAGAAGAAGCCGCTTGGCTTTGGGCTCATGGGGCCCCGTTCAGTTACACACCAATCTCCTCCTTCGTCTACAGGGCGGATGGATGTTAATGGTGATTTTAATCTTTAAAGAGAAGTTATTTTGTCTTTTGAACTTGACCCTAGAATAGATGGGAGGTAACACACAGCGTGGCATCTTGGGAAAGATCTGGGCTTCGAGCAGACAGAACGAACTTTGGAATCGTAGTGACTCCCAGGAGCCAATATCAGGAATCGAGTCCTTTCATCCGTGAAGTGGATACTTTGGTGCTTATCTTCCTGAGTTCCTACTCTGGAGACTGCCATGAACTAGGAGTGGAGTATATTGTAGGTGGAGTGGCTGTGTCCAGAATTATTTTTTTTTTGTTTGTTTGTTTTGATTCCATTTTCTTTTGCTGTAACTGAATACTGTTTGTTTTTTCTTTTTTGATTAAGATGTTTTTGACAAATGATTCTGGTGGCTGATGGTTCAGACAGCATGGTATTGTTGTCCTAGTGAGGGTTCCTGACTGTGACAAGGTGGAGAAAGGTGTGATGGCAAATTCAGAGCTGATCCCATGGTGGGACAGGGAGGAGGAGGAGGAAGAGCAGAACTCTGGGACCTGGAGCTGATCCCATGGTGGGACAGGGAGGAGGAGAAGGAGGAGGACTCTCTAGGGCCTGGAGCTGATCCCATGGTGGGACAGGGAGGAGGAGGAGGAGGACTCTCTAGGGCCTGGAGCTGATCCCATGGTGGGACAGGGAGGAGGAGGAGGAAGAGCAGAACTCTGGGACCTGGAGCTGATCCCATGGTGGGACAGGGAGGAGGAGGAGGAAGAGCAGAACTCTGGGACCTGGAGCTGATCCCATGGTGGGACAGGGAGGAGGAGGAGCAGGACTCTAGGGCCTGGAGCTGATCCCATGGTGGGACAGGGAGGAGGAGGAGGAGGAGGACTCTCTAGGGCCTGGAGCTGATCCCATGGTGGGACAGGGAGGAGGAGAAGGAGGAGGACTCTCTAGGGCCTGGAGCTGATCTCATGGTGGGACAGGAAGGAGCAGGGAGGGATTACAGGGCCTGGTGATACTTTTTATAGCAACCCTCTCCAGGAAGTTACATCCTATGAGAGCTACATTAATCTCTTCGGAGGGTGGTGCCCCACCTCTTAATGGTGCCCCCCGACTTGACTCTCACATCTGGGGTGAAGCTTCTAGCATGCGGATTTAGGGGACACACTCTTTCCCACTCTCTTTCCTACCTCGCTCTCGTTTTTGCCTTCATTGCACAGACTTCATTTTTGCTCTATTTCCGTTTCCAGGTAACCATCTCACGCTATTTTCAGGACTTGTGGCAAACAGGGAGCCGAACAACTCAGGGTCACCCTGTACCCTAGTGAAGGGTTTTACTGGATCCGGAAAACAATATATATATATTTGGACAGTTCCTCCCTCCTTTCCGAGTTTGTCTCGGCGATGACATGGCAGCATTGCCTTGTCCTGCTAAATTAAAGGCAGCCTGGGGTGGTATTTTTAGCTGGTATTTAAGCGTGGCAGGGAATTCTTATATAGTTCTTTAATTTACGGTCTGAAATTGACTGACGGGTCAGGGCTGAAAGATTATAGTTGGTGAGGTAGGAATGTCTTAGGCTAGACCAGCAGGCCTAGATGTCATCTGCACCCACAGTTTGCTGGCCTCTTGGCGTATTTGTGGATGTCTGGTCTGAGGCCAGTGATTTAAGGCACCAGATAAAGTAATCAACGGAGATGAGTTCTTTTTTCAGATTGAAAAATACTGGAAAAATCAAAACAACAAGCCAGATGTGGCGTGGTGATGCCATGAGGATCGTGCGTGTTATGCCCAGACCACCGAGTGTCGTCGTTGCCCCCCCCCCCCAAAAAAAAAAGAACAACTAAGAGACCGAGTCCTGTATGTAAAAGCAGCAAAGAGCCTTTATTCTTATTCAAGTTTGGACTAGAACTCGGACTCTCTGGATTCTCCCAGAGTCCAGCGTATTCATATTGGCACAATCGGAGAGCCCCAGCTCAGTTCTGGTTGGGTTCTTATAATAGCAGAGGCTAGGGTGAGGGATTTCTAAGATTCAGGACCCCTGATTGGCTGACATTTGTCTAGGGGTATCCTGGTGAAAGATGATGGGTGTGTGCTGACAGGGGATCCTATCTACAATGTTTGGGACGTTAGGAATTACCTTTGGATGGTCTGTTCCTGGGTGGTGCCTGGGTGGTCTCAGTTTGTGGTCTTTCTTGGAACCAGGTATTGCCTTAGGGTAAACTGTTGAGACTCAGGCCTCTATTGACCTTGTCATGGCTGGGTCCTAGAGTGTGGGTCCTGAGGAAGTGGGTTTTGTGGTGGCGATGTCAAGAGGGATTGTGAGCGCCCTGCAGAAGTAGACTTCGCGGCCATGGCCATGTCATGAGGGATGTGAGCACCCCGGGGAAGCAGGCTTTGTGGCCATGGAGATGCCGTCAGGAATCGTGAGCACCCTGGGGAAGCAGGCTTCGTGGAAGTCTTTGAAACTGACTGACAGATGTGGTAGAAAAAGAAGCTAGCACGGGCACATAACCGGTCTCTCGCGTCCTAATTTTCTTCTTTGTGACAGGTGTTTATGGGACTGTGGGCATACTGGATGTGTGCAGGCCAGTTGGCAAGGGCCTTGATGTACATGTACCGCTTCGGCTACATTATTTCAGCCTGCGAATCCAAGTTCTATACTTGAAAAATAGGGTATAATTAGTGTTGTGTTTGTTTGTGTGTGTGATACCTAATACATATAAGCAACACACACACACACACAACCATGTTTCCAAGAGTGGCGCTGTTAATACATACACTAGATTGCGTTTTTGTACCAGAGAGGTATTGAGATCTGTTCTTGTCCTCACATTTAGAATTTTGACTTAACACCATTTTGCACACTTTGAAATGGTGTAAGAAGCAACCAGAACATTTGCTAGACCACAGTGTGTCTTCTAATAAAACCCCAGAGACAAAGGATCTCTTCAGGAGAATTGGGGAAGTCACACAGATGTCCATTTAATAGCAGGGTGACGCATGATAGTTTGTGTCTTGTGATCAAATTCCCAGAATCCAAGACCTAAGAGGAGAGTGGCTTCCTCCTATGACCCGAGTTGCTCTTGTTCTGAGGATTCCAAGGACGTGCTCTGTGGCGTCATCTTAGCGTTAGCTTCCTTACGACTATCTCATGGGCTGTATGGTAATTTGGCCAGTTCCCGTATATAAAGACCATTTTGTGAACGTCTTCATGATTTTGGCGTTATAGGGCTGGGTGAATTTGGCTGAGGTCTAGGGGTTGGAGTCCTGGCTTGGCTGTTATACAGTGGCCAGCAGATTCCTAGTAGAGCCCTGTGGAATTTATACCACCATAATGGGGACTGTTTGTGGAATGTTTGCTGTGGGCTTAGTGCTTTGATACGTAATCTCACTTGGCACTCACATCTTCAAGGGGGAATTAGTAATAGTCTTCCTGTGTATACACATGAGGAAACCAGGACAGGGACAATGTAAAAATGTGCCTCGCTTTACACAAAACTGAAGACTTACCAGAAAACTTGGAGCTGCAGTTTACAGAACATTCCAAATGGATTTCAGATATAAGCAGCGGGAGATGATGGAGAGGCTGAGCTGAGGGCATAGATGCTGCGGGTGTGGGTTCAAATGTGAGCACGTTCATCATCCAACCCCTTTGCCACACAGCAGCTCTGACTTCAGAGATGTTCCTGTGCTAGCTGCCTTGAAACTCAGGACTCTACAGTCTAGTTCCCTTCCCTCCCTCCTTCCCGTCCCTCCTCCCCTCCCTCTCCATCCTCCCTTCCCTATCTCTCCTCCCTTCCCTCCCCATTCTTCCTTCCCTCTCCCATCCTCCCTTCCTCATTCCTCTTCCCTTCCCTCCTCCCTTTATATCCCTCCTCCCTTCCTATCCCTCCTCCCTTCCCTTGCCATCCTCCCTTCCCTCTCCATCCTCCCTTCCTATCCCTCGTCCCTTCCCTCTCCCTCCTCCCTTCCCTCCCCATCCTCCCTTTCCCGTCCCTCCTCTTTGTGTTTTGCTGTGTAGCCCTGGCTAACCTTGAACTCCAGTTCTTTATATAGTCCAGACTTGCCTCACACTTGTGGTTTTCAATCTGCCTTAGACCTTCCAAGGCTGGCACGCATGCTTGTACCACAAGAGCAGTTAGCTCTGAACTACCGTTTTTCTGTCGAGAAGACTCAGTTTGTCTATGCAGTTCTGTGATGGGCTGAAGCCTCTTTAGAGTAAATAACGCTCCAGATAGTCAAGTAAGCTTTGTCTGTTAATTGACAGTTTCCTGACGGGTATCTCTGATGTTGAGATGATTATTATGATTAATCTTTTCTGTGGAGATGAAAATGTTTTTCTTGTAACCCGAAGGCTGCCTTTCTTTCTAATCTGAAGTGGCTTCAGAAGCTGTCAGGGACAATGTAGGAACCCTCTGAGCCACGCTTCTTTCACCTCTGAAGCAGAAGTTGTTCAAAGCCAGGACTCAGGTCCATCACAGAACAGTATAAACAAACTGATTTAATTGACTGTTGATAATGAGCAACACATTTATTAAGGGCCAATTTTGTTTGAACATTATATTAAATATAAAATCCCCTCATTGTCTGTATCGAGATGAGTCTTCTATCCAGAAGACAACATTTGAAAGCTAACTGCTCTTGTGGTATAAGCCTAAATCCCAGCCTTAGAGGGTCTAAGGCAGCTTGAAAACCATGAGTTTAAGGCAAGCCTGGACTACATAAAGAACTGGAGTTCAAGGCTAGCCTGGGCTACACAGCAGAAGGAAAGGAGGATGGAGAGGGAAGGGAGGATGGAGAGGGAAGGGAGGATAGAGAGGGAAGAGAGGGGGAATAGGAAAGGGAGGAGGGGTGGGAAGGGAGGATAGAGAGGGAAGGGAGGAGGAATAGGAAAGGGAGGAGGGGTGGGAAGGGAGAAGTGGTGGGGAAGGGAGGAGGACTGGAAGGGAGAATGGAGAGGAAGGGAGGAGGGATGGGAAGGGAGGATGGAGAGGGAAGGGAGGATGGAAGAGGGAAGGGAGGGTGGAGAGGGAAGGGAGGAAGGGTGGGAAGGGAAGATGGAGAGGGATGGGGAAGGCAGGAGGAATGGGGAAGGGAGGAGGGATGGGAAGGAAGGAGGGACAGGAAGAGAGGATGGAGAGGGAAGCGGGGATGGAGAGGGAAGGAAGGAGGGACGGGGAGGGAGGAGGGAAGGGAACTAGACTGTAGAGTCCTGAGTTTCAAGGCAGCTAGCACAGGAACATCTCTGAAGTCAGAGCTGCTGTGTGGCAAAGGGGTTGGATGATGAACGTGCTCACATTTGAACCCACACTGCAGCATCTATGCCCTCAGCTCAGCCTCTCCATCATCTCCCGCAGCTTATATCTGAAATCCATTTGGAATGTTCTGTAAACTGCAGCTCCAAGTTTTCTGGTAAGTCTTCAGTTTTGTGTAAAGCGAGGCACATTTTTTTAGCTTTTCCCAGTTTCCTCATGTGGATATACAGGGGGACGATTATTGATTCTCCCTTGAAGATCTGAGGATCAAATGAAATTATATATCCAAGCACCAAGCCCACAACAGGCGCATGGGCGTTCTGTAGACAGCGTGTATTATGTTATTATCAATGCTACGTGGCCCTGCTGGAATCTTCTGACCTCTGTGTAACAGCCGAGTCACGACCCCAGCCCCGAGACCTCCGCTAAATCCATCCCTGCCTGTAGCGCCAGAGTTCCTGCGAGATCTC
Source organism: Microtus pennsylvanicus (assembly GCF_037038515.1). Taxonomy (NCBI): domain Eukaryota; kingdom Metazoa; phylum Chordata; class Mammalia; order Rodentia; family Cricetidae; genus Microtus; species Microtus pennsylvanicus. Next base: position 8,948,854 of record NC_134600.1, on the reverse strand, counting down.
TTTAAGAGCTTGTGGGTGGCTGGTGCCTCCCCAGGTCACTGAGATGGTCTCTGAGGAGTGAGCTTTGCCAGGGCTCTTCTGGGAACAGCACACGTGGCCTGCCGCAAACTCTGGCTACAGAGGCTCTTCTCCCGGACTCTGAACCACCGCAGAGGGAAGGCTGACAGGGACTGTCCTCCCGGAAAACTTCAGTTTTGCTGCAGGCACAAGGGGAACCCTCAGGTTGTGTTTGCTATTTGCAAGGCACGTGGTGGAAGTGCCAGAAGCATTGAAAACACGCAGCTGGGGCTGGTTTTGACTCAGGAATGTTTGCACATTCAGTGACATTTAACGTCTGCCCCGGAGAAGTGGGAGCGAAGCCTGGTGATTGACAGGGGTCCAGCCTTCCCTCTGCCCCTCCCTCCCTCTGTGTCACTTTTCCTCTCCTCTTGTCCTTCACCGACCTAGATGTTGAAGGCTGGTCGCACAGGGCTGTGACAGACAGGAGAGGAGCTTTTCATTGCCTCGTTGATGGGAGGTTGGCACCAATGGCGGACGGCGCTGCGGTTGGGAGGATGCGGACAATGAGCAGGGAGATGGAGGAAGCGGCTACTGGACAGTGAGCTTCTTTTGAGAGTTCGATGTTATAAGAAAAGGGCAGTGATAGCATTGAAGTTCAGATGTTCACTGGTGTAGATATGAGCTGCCCCATCGCTCCCCTGCCCCCTGAAGAGCTAAGCTTTATCCTGCATGAGTTTGGAAAGCCCAAACCCAGAGCTGAATGTCAGTCCCCCCTCTTCCCCCAGCCAATCAGCTGCTTCCAGGACTACTTTCTGTGTTTCCGAGGAAGGGGCTTGTGACTGAATATTTAATTATCCCTGCTGCTACCACGGGGATTTTGAAGCCTTGGCTTGTAGAACCTTGGAGGAAGGAGCCCGGCAGCATCAGGACAGCTGTCGTGGTTGAAGGCAAACCTTAGGGGTTCAAGGCTTAGGATGCAGACATGAAGGGGAGTGGGTGTAACCAGCCTGGCGGGGATGAGGTTTTTCTAGAGGGACGCAGGTGAGCTTTTGTTTGACCGTGAAAACAACTGTCCCCAAGAAATTGGAATATCTCCAGGAGTCCCATGCTGGGAGGAGAAGGCTGAAGCTTGGTTTCAGAAGGAGGGAAGAACTTGTTTCCTGGAAGGAGACTTCACAGTGCCCTAAGAACTTGTCAGACAGCTCTGCAGGGGAGCTGGAAGCCCAAATAGTGGTGTGGGCTGGGCTGCTCCCTCACCTGGACTGTCTTCTATTACATAATAAATGAAGACCCCCACAGAAGGACACTGGGTGTGTGCGTGAGAGTGTGTGTGCACACGCATGCGTGAGCGTGCATGCATCCGCGCATGTGCGTGTATGGGTGCGTGTGCATGCGTGTGCACCAGTGAGTGTGTTTCCCACACTCCCCCCCCCCCCAGTCCCTTTTTCTCCTTTTCACTATTGCTTGCTGTTTAATTGGCCTCTTGGGGGTACAGGTCAGATCCCACTAAGTCTGTTAACACCGGGAGTGCAGCAGCTCTAATGATCGCTTCGGTGAGTGCGTCTTGTCCTGCTTGGCCCCTTTTCTGGTTTATTCAGGGATGCGGGAATGTCAGTTATTGGTGTGTCGTGGCAGACTGGTTTCAGAAATGGCTGAAGTGACAGTCTTCTTGGGTGACAGCTCTCTGGAGTAGAAATTTAGTCTGACTTCAGCTTTGTGTCCCTTCTGCTGGCCTCACCTGGGAGGACTCCCGTAACTTCAAGTATCTGGTGGCCTCAGTGGGGTTAATGGTGTGGACTGGCTCACTCACGTCCTATTTAATACTGGCTATAGGGCAGAACACATTGTCCCTCCTCCCCACCCATACTTCTCTGTGGATGGATCAAGCTCGTTATATCAAGAGCACAGGTATAGGCACGTACCAGTCCCGCGTGGCTTTCCAATCTCTCTGCCTGGGTCGCATTTGCTAGTGTCTCATTGGTCCAAGTCCGGATTCAGAGACGTGGAAAATACACACACACACACACACACACACACACACACACACCCGCCTTTGAAACACTCCGCTCATCCCATGGCGGGTGTGTGTACAGGTGAAAGACGGTTTTCTGGCCGTATTTGCAAGCAGCGCCCACAGTAGGGCAGGAAACCGAGGGGAGTGGGTATCCTTTAAGACTTTGTTCCCTGGCAACACATGGCCTACAGGCTTACTAAAACAGTGGCCGCTGTATACAGTGACTTTGGCGTCGCACGTCAACCCGAGGATAACGGGCAGTAGCGTCCACTTTAGCGCTCACTGGAGCTGGTGTGAGCCAGTTCTTCAGTTAAAGAGACTAAGCAACCTCAGTGGCAGGTCCTGTTCTTCACGACGGCGACCCAGCTCGGCGCAGAAGCACAGCTTCTTCACTGTGCAGAAAAAGTTACGAATAAAAAGTAACTTGCGCATGTGTGTGTGTCATTAGTGGGGGATTTTGATGGCGGAACCCAGGCAGCAGAATTTGTTCTCTCTGCAAGAATGCCACCGTGGCAGATGGTTATCACCGCTTAGCCATCGTGAAGAGCCAGCCCAGGGGTTGGTTTCTCTGCTGACAAAATCTGTACGCTTAAATTTTATTTTTATTTTGCCAAAGGATAAAGGCACAAGCACTTCCCATTGCGAGGAGGGCTCATCATTTATTCAGCAAATGCTAAAGCCACGGCCAGCGGCCACGCTCTCACATCTGACGTAACTATGTGTTAGATAGGCAGGTTTTCGTTTTAAACCCCTCATTCGCCCGTTCAGGAGAGCTCTTTCTCTTCCGTCTTCATGATGTTGAAACTAAGGAAAACCAGAGCTGCCAAGACGAGTTTACCTGCAAGCAGCCTTTGTCACCCACTGTGTTGTGCTAGGCCCTGCACAAAAGGGACCGAGCCAGTCTTCCCGGGGCTGCCAGCAACGGAAGGGTGAAGCCCAAAGGAAGAAGTTCTAGTTGGCAGCTAGGGGTTAGTTAATGTCCGTTGAAATACAGCGTGGACCCCTTAGGACGTCCATTTAAATTGGCCATTCGGTGTCAATTCCGTATTAAATGCATGTTGCATCAGAAAGCACTTGTAAATGCCACTACCCAAGTGTATGGTAGCATGGAATTCTGTGACGTGTATATTTCCAAGGGCTACCTAGCTGTGGACCTAATACTGAATTGCCTGTGGTCTGTACTGCTCTAGATGGCAGGCTATAGAGAGGCCGTGCCCAAGGGAAGCCCTTACCCTCGGTGTGGGCGGGGCTGGGGAATTGGACGGCTGATGCTCCTGCTCACTTAGAAGGCTAAAGGTGAGCGAGGAGACACTAGCAGTAACTGCTTGCTTACAGTGAGCATCAGTGACGGGAACTCGGCCAGCGTGACGGAACTTTGGAGAACTCCTGTACAGAGTCGTTAAGTTATGTCAAGATTTATCTGAAAACGTATTTCCAGTCTACAAACTTGTGCTCTCCATGTATGAGCAAAACGAACATGCATTATTGGCCGCCTGTCTTCAGAGAGACACAGTGCTCTTGAAGTGTGTAAAATCGTGGTGAGGGATTCAAGCGCATCACGCTGAAGTTTGAGGTGTTTGGATGTGTCCCGTTTGCTGTTAGCCTATTATTGTCTTCTTCTTCTGTTTTACAGACATACATTGGAAGTGTGGTTATATCCGTGAACCCCTACCGGTCCTTGCCCATTTATTCGCCTGAGAAAGTGGAGGATTACAGAAACAGAAACTTCTACGAGCTGAGCCCTCACATGTGAGTACGGCCGGCAAAGGCGGCCCTTCCCCTCTAGTGCGTGATTGACACATGCATGCAGCTGTCTCCTGGAATCAGGGGAAAGTGGTTTTGTTTTTAGTTGTGGTTTTTAGCTCACTGGAAAGAATGTAGAAATTTATAGTTAGTGCCTCAAAAAATAAGGCAGAATACTTAAGTGTAAAATATTTCTGCAGCGAAGTCTGGGAGCAGCAGCTGCTGCTTAGTTTTGTGCACAAAACAGAGGTACACATTGTAAGACGCCCACAGCCTGGCGTAACCCCAGTTAGTACTCAGGAGACAGAGGCAGGCAGATCTCTGTGAGTTTGAGGCCAGCCTGGGCTACAGAGTGAGTTCCAGGGCAGCCTGGGCTACAGAGAGAAACCCAACAGCACTGCCGCTGTCTGGCTTCCAAGGACATTGCTCTTCAGATGTGTGGAGCGGGCTGCCTTATTTTTCTTACTAGATTCGTTTTCTAGTCTGCATGACCAAACGAAAGTCTTTGTTTGTTTGATGGATCAACAACAGACTTGGATTACTAGATTTTTTTTTTTAATTGCTCATGTAAAAATGTCTGAAAAGGCAAAAATAAATAAATTATAAGGCGAAATCGTAAGCAAAACTAAAACCTTCTTATCTCTCCGGTTACGTTCTACTCGCTTATACCAGAAAGGAGTCTGTTTGCTTTTTACCTTCTCAAGTCCGCTGCCGAGTTAAAAGGAAAAGAGAAAGATCCTGTTTGGGCCAAGTTGTGTAATGACTCAAGATCCCCGGGATTCTCTGGTTTTTGCCTGAGCAGAAGCATTTCCTGTCCCTCCTTGTGGGTTTGTGAGTGCTTTACCAGAGTTCTTACTGTTTTCAATTGCAGTAAGTAACTCGTGGTGACTTGCAGAGGGGCGTTGGTAGGTCCCATAGAAGACTCTTAGGTGGTAAGCCGTTGCGTGTAGACTAAAGATGTCTGAGAACTGTTGCTGGGCGCTGCGCTAGGACCGATGTCTGCAAAGATGCCTGGAGAACCGTCAAGGGCTCCACAAGGTTGGGCTGCGATTGTTGCTGTCATTACCGTTAGCTTTTAGCAGTCTTATCCTCTCATTAAACAAACGCTTCGTTGAAAACAACCCCAGTATGCCATGAGATGCGCATCAATGAAGACGCTTGTTCCGCGTTCACTGCCTGTAAGCAGAAACACCGATGTGAAAACATTTAGAAAACATCTTGGCCGAGGAAAAGATTGATCTGTCATTGGGATATTGGGGTGGCGGCGGTGGCTGTATGGCTTTTGATTTTTTTTTTTAAAGATTTATTTATTATGTATACAACATTCTGCCTCCATGTATGCCCGCACGCCAGAAGAGGGCGCCAAATCTCATTACCGATGGTTGTGAGCCACCATGTGGTTGCTGGGAATTGAACTCCAGACCTTTGGAAGAGCAGCCAGTGCTCTTAACCGCTGAGCCATCTCTCCAGCCCCTGTATGGCTTTTGAAATGGTTAAGCTGGACTTCTGTGGTTCAGATGCTCAGCGGTGTCTACATCCAGACATGGTTTGGGTGACTGAGCAATTGATGTTGTCCAAAGACAGTTTTGATTGCCACACGCACAGGTGGGAGGGCTCTGCTGGTCACTGGAGGACAGGGACACTGTCTGTCCTACAGCGGTGGCACACAACAGTCCCCGATCCCTAGAACTGTCCGCGCACAGACAGTAGCGCCAGGACAAGAAGCTCGGCACTGAAGCGGAAGAACCATAGCCAAACCCTTAGTTGTGCTTCGTTTGTGGTTAAATATCAGCTGCCCTTTTCTGATTAGATGAAAAATGAGCTCTCATAATTAAGGATATATGTGGATATGTGTACATATTTATATCTAGTGAAATAATCTGTGTTTGTCTATCTATCTCATTATCTACGTATATTTTGATTTTTTTTCAGCGATTCAGCTCACAGGGACATGCGGGGTTCTTTGGAACTAAATATTTAATTATATGAAAATAGTTATTAAAAATTGGGCAGTCGCCAGGCGGTGGTGGCGGCGCACGTCTTCAATCCCAGCACTCGGGAGGCAGCGGTTGGCGGATCTTTGAGTTCAAGGCCAACTTTCTCTACAAGAGCTAGTTCCAGGACAGGCTCCAAAGCTACAGACAGACCCTGTCTTAGAAAACCAACAAAACAAAAACAAAAGTACTGAGCCATCTATATTTTGACAGTTTACTAGATTTTTATTATCCTGTTTTCTTAGTTTTGCCAGTGGTCTAGTCTCACTGTGCCTTAAGAAAAATTAAAAATTGAAATTGCTTTTATAAAATCATTCCTCTAGCTCCCTTGCAATGAAATATTGTATTTGATGCCTAGGTTAAGTCTTAGATCTTGAAGTCACGCTCAACGTATGGTGTTTGGAGTCAACGCCAGAGTCTCCCATAGACTTACTCGGAAAACATACTGGGAAAAGCCCGACTTCAGGAGCCTGGCTTCCCGAGGGCCTCTGGGCTGTGCTAACACCCACTGAAGTTTAGCTCACGCTGCAATAAACGTGTGCTTGCAAACGCTTTTCATTCCTGCCTGAACTTCGTGCCGTGGACCGTAGCCCTTGGCTTTACTGGTAACGATTCTGAGTGTGCCAGCTGGTGCGTCTTGAGAGCGACCGTTGCTGGCACTACCCTAAAAGGGCCGTGGCTGCCACTAGCCATGACAGAGTAATAAGATGGGAGACATTTTGCCAACCACGTCTCTTGCTCGTTTCTACATACTTTCTCCTCCTCCTCCTCCGTGCTGGGACATTTCCCACTCCCTTGAGTGTGTGTATCTTCTTGCATTATTCCCTGACAATGGCAGTTTTTGACAGTGTCTTCAAACAGACTTCGTCCTACAACCCAGACCAGCATGCTCAGATCACAGTGTTGTGACACAGGGTGATAATATGACTTTGGATTTGGATGCACCTTAACTATAATTCTTTCAAGAATTTGGTTTGGGCCGGGCGGTGGTGGTGCATGCCTTTAATCCCAGCACTTGGGAGGCAGAGGCAGGCGGATCTCTGTGAGTTCGAGACCAGCCTAGTCTACAAGAGCTAGTTCCAGGACAGGCTCCAAAACCATAGAGAAACCCTGTCTCAAAAAACCAAAAAAAAAAAAAAAAAAAAGAATTTGGTTTGGGCCAGCCGGATGGCTTAGCAGCACCCTAGTACCCACAGTCCACATAAGGTAGAAGGGAAACCTGACTCCTTTGACCTCCACACACCTGCTCCGGCATGCCCCCCCCATCATAAACACATATATCACCATAATAAAGTTAAAAGAGAAATGAAAGTTAACATTTAGAACTGGAGCTCACTGATAGTCTACTAAAAGTGTTTTCTTACAATTCTTGTCTTTGAAAGTCTCTCAGATTTATCCTTTCTTTAAATTTCAGTCAGAATATTTACATCCACGTAAGTGTATGAGGTACAGGTAATGGAAATACATACGTAGATAAAATAGGATGGTTTCCTACCATAAAGTCTCTCTGAAAAGAGTGTCTGCTGTACTGAGGGCGTGTTTGGCCCCTTCAACATTCACCTCCCTGGCAGGGAGGAACCACTTATGTTAAAGCCACACCTTTGAGCCTGGGGTCCTCGGGTGGCATCTTCAGGAAGGCGTAAGGTTCCTTTCTGATGTGATCTTAAAATTCTTTGATAATAAAGAGTTTTTCAAAGGCATCCCAAGGAGGACTTGGTCCATTTCAGACAGCTCAGGAGCTGGATTCCCCAGAGAACCACCTCAGATCTCGAACTTCAAACATGGGAAAGAGTGAGGAGGATGAGAAGAGGGGGAAAGGGTTGGACTTCTCAGCTCCTCCCAGCGCCCACAGGGATTTAGTTGCCAGACCCAACTGGACTTTTGGCCGTAGCTGTTTGGTCTCGCTCCTGTTGATAACTGTTTATCAGCCACCGTCAGAAGCTCTGTTGTAATCAGGCTGTGTTGTCTTCTCTTGGGAAGCCTGCAGGAGCTCCTGCACGTCCTTTGACTAGAGAGATTCTTTGGCCTGGTCTTCAAGGTTGTCTGTTGTCTGTCTCCTCTAGCCTCAAATCCTGCTCGTCCTCCTGGAACCGACCACTGAAGGCTGTTCCTACCTCCTCTCCATGTCTCTTACCTGTGCGTTCTGTAGATTGTTAAACTCTGCTTTATGGGCAGATCCCGAGGGAGCCTGCCTCAGGATTGCCCATGGGACCTTACGGATTTCTTCCTTCCTCTCTGATTAATTGTGTCTAGTCTCATCTTTTTTTTTTCTTTTAGATTTGTTTATTTATCTTTACACGTTCATGTCTCATCTACGTGTATGTGTGTGTGTATCATATGCATACCTGGTGCCTTTAGAGTTCAGAAGAGTGTGCTTGATCTCCCAGTACTGGATTTAGAGGTGGTTGTGAGCTGCCATGTGGCTGCTGGGACTTGAACCCAGGTCCTCTGAAGAGAAGACAGTGCTCTTCACTGCGGAGCCATCTCTCCTGCGCCCAGTGCCATCCTTTTAAATTAGAAACTTCTGTAAATTAGGACGTTGATCCTGCTCACCTCTGTAGCTCACACTGCCCTTTCTTGAAGCGCTGAATAACTAGGAAGCAAAAGCAATGTTAAATAATTTTTCCATTTCGCTGGATCTCACAATAGAGACATCATCGAAAACAATTCTTCATAACGTTATCGAGGGATTTATTCAGATGCCATGTGCTGTGATGGGGATTTTTCATTTTCGCTACAATATGAGTATATATTTTATAGTGCCCTCTGACCCTAGGTTTCTCTAGCTGGTTCTCTTTGTTCATGCTGTCCATGGAGGGGCCCCACCGCTAAAAGCCAGAGTGGCTCATGTGCCTGCCAGAAGCTCTCTGATGGGCACAGCTCAGGATAGAGCAGAAACATCCTGTAGGGCACTTTTCTTTCCCACCCTCCAGGTCCCAAATAATCAACATCGAGAGTTAGGATTAATTATAAATGCTTGGCCAGTAGCTCAGGCTTCTTACTAGCTAACTCTTTAAAACCCATGCTTCTTATCTACCCTCTGCTGTGCAGTGGTACCTTCTTTCAGCACTTCCTGTCTCCTCGTTTCTCCCAGGACTTTCGTGACTCCGCCCTTCTCCCTCCCAGCATTCTTAGTCTCTGGTTCTCCTGCCTAACCTTATCCTGTCCAGTTATTGGCCGGTCTGCTTCTTTACTAAACCGATCAGACACATCTTCACAGTGTACAAAGGGATGATTTCCACAGCGATGGCCTTCTTGGCTTGGGATAAAGTGTGTTGCTGACATTACAGTAAGATTTGCCAGCACTATTTGAAGTCAGCCGGCTCACCGTTTTTTGTAATGGAAACTTTGAAAATTTAGAAAGATGAGTTAAGACTTTGAAGGTGTTCTTACTACTCTCATCTGAAAATGCGGAAGTTGGGGGGAGTTTGCCTGGGACTGATGTTAGCCGTACAGATACGTCTCTGGAACCTTTGACCCCCTTGTTTGCACCAAGCTGAGTGTTTAGGACTGCATGCCTGTCGAGTGACGTAGATGCCTGTGGGTCCCGAGCCCTCGGTTGGCCTGGTTTCCATTACACTCCAGGTGAGCCAGGTGAATGTTATCTAGAACATTCTGATCCTATCTCAAGACTGTGGAAATGACGAAGTTGGACACTCAGAGCCTAGGTTAGGGATTCTCTGCAGGAGACCGGTAGACCCGGTGGTGTCTCTTTGTGATGGTTGGACCAGGGGTGTGGCGACAGCTTTTCCTAAGGAGTGCTTGTGTGTGTGTTTGTTGGGGAGGGGGCCTTGCTGAAGTCACTGTATTGCTCCTCTCATTTTTTCTTTAGAGCCATGGAAACTTGGGCTGTTCTGGTGCCTTCTAATAAACTGTATGCGGGGAGACGTTTTCCTTTCCCGTCTCTCACACGGCCTACTTACCGCTTTACAAATGTTCTTCATTCCCCGAGTCAATATTTAATAAGCACTCGCTGTGCTCCAGGCTCTCTTGTAGGTGTTGGGAGGCAGCGGCCGGCAAAACAAAACTCTGGTTTTCATTGGGGAGATGGCATTTTTGACCGAATGTACTCAGAGGCTGAGATCTTGCACATCAGCCTTTAGGAGGAGGGAAAGAGGAAGAAATAAGACCTTAGGGAAGGGAGAACGTGGTGGTTTTCAGTGGCAGTCTCACCACGGGGCTGGGGTCACAGTCTTTGGAACTGTGTAAAGCCAGAGATGGCCGGTTCTGGACGGAGGGGCTGTTTCCGTGGCCCACGTGCACACGCGCATAACTCGTGCGAGAAGGAAACAGAGCCAGAGCGTTCCACTTCAGACCCTTCGGATCAATGTCTCACCGTCACAGCCCCATTTTAAGATGGCAAAAACCCTCCTTTTACATTTACACGGGACCGCTCTGGCAGTCAGCAGAAGGCAGACACCATGTTTGCCGCCCATCTTTGAAGACACTTGTTTGGTTTTGAACAACCGAAGATTAGGAAAGTTTGCCTCAGAGGGATCTGTGCCTTTTTTTTTTAATGCGGTGCAGTGGCCCTGGGTCAAAAGTCAGCTGCTACCAGAGCTGTGACCACGGGTCTGTAATGAGGCGTGTCTCCTGGCCTGAGGCATTCTCTGCCTCAGAAAGTACTCTACAAGTCGGAACTCTTTCCTTGGAATCTCAAACCTTTCCTGGTGTCTGCCTCTTTCGAAGGCTACTTAGGTTTTAAAATTACAGTTATTTATTTTATTTTGGCGTGTGCATGGTAGCCAGAGAACACCTTGCAGGCAGGCAGATCTCTCCTTCTACCATGTGGGTCCCAGGGGTTGAATTCAGGTCCTCAGGGTTGCTAAGCTGTCCCGCTGTCCTGCCTGCCTGGAGCTACTTTCAAAGCCGTCCCTCTTGAGTCTGTTCTGTGGGTAGAGGGAGGCCCCAGCTGATTGCTACTCTTTCAGATTCTGAAGCTTCTTAAACAGAAATGGAAAAGTGAGCGGGATGCCAGCCAAATACGTTGGCATAAAAATCGTAGTGATGTCAGAATCTGTTTGGCAGTAGAAACTGTTTCTAAGACATCCAGGAAGTCTCAGACTCCTGATCCTAATTGTAGTTGTCTGTTAAAAAGTTGTATTGTTTCTTGTCAATGCTCATCTGGGATTTGGAAGACTTTATCTCAAGAAGGATGTTTGTAAAGCTGAGCATATATTCCGATGTTCACACCAGCCTAGAGGGCTCACAGCGATCCAATCAGTCTCAACGGAAAAGCTTAGTTCTCAGCCAAGCCTACCATTTCCTGCTGGTTTCTGATGGGCTCTGTGATCTGAGAAAAAGCCCTTTTGTTACCTGAGTGGCCCGGGCCTCTGCCCCTGTCACCCAGGCCTTGCCTTAAGGGTGTGTGTTTAGCGAGGAGGGGAGGGGGCCATACCTGTGTCTATGTTGTTGTGAGAAGAATCCTTGCTGGAGTCTGTGGCTGGCACTTTGTTGGAATTTGCCAGGATGGGGGCTGGACAGCACTGGTCCTGATCCATTTGTGGGAGGTGAGCGGTGAGCCAAGGGTCTTTGGAGTCTGCACTTGGGAGACCTAAGAGTTGAGACTGCCTGGGCCTAAGAGCTGAGCAGCTCGCTGGGGCTGAAACCCATGTGAAGGGAAGTGGGGAGCAGGCTCCCGTATGCTAGCCCAAGAGGGGGCCTTGTTCCTGCTCAAAGTTTCAAGGTATGCCTTCCTGCCAGTGAGGTATGCCTTCCTGCAGCTTGTGAGGAATCCAAAGTCATTCAGTAGAAGGACTCGAACATTCTCCCAATAAACACGATTCAGCATCCCTAGTCTGTGCAAGCTTCTGTGGACGTGAAGAAGAGTTTGTCTGGAAGGCTGCCCGGTCGGTAGAGGAGACACTATACGTCAGTAATAACCAGAGAAGGCAATGGAAGGCCACAGGAAGCAGGGTGCATGCACCCTGGTTCTTCCGGTTTCGTTAGCGTCGTTACAGAGGGCTCAAATATTTGAGTATAGCAGTAATGTCACGAGCTGTTGGGATTTTGGAAGACGGGCCAATGGGCTCTTGAAGAATGAGCTTGTTCTATGCGCATAGAATAGAGTTCCGGGTCAGAGAGGCATTCTCCAGTCAGAGGGAGCGTGCGAATGCCGTCATTCAGTGTGTTATTTGAATGCCTGCTAGGTACCAAGTACCACGTGCGGCTAGAACCTTCTGTGTTTACAGCGGTGCAGATCTACTTGTGAATGGTGTTTAGTTGACAGGAGTTGGGACCGGTCAGCCCTTGAGGTATTTACTGTTGAGGGAGCCGGAGGTGGTTGTGCGCCCGCCCGTCTTTCATTTGAGACTGTTGGTTAAGAAAGGACGGAGTCTGTTGTCTTGTTCTGCTATTCCGCTTACAGTGTTCAGATGGTTACTGTGTCCTTGGTCCCCGTGGGATTCTCATATCTAACACGGATGTGGAGTCAGTACCATTTCTAACAGCAGAGTGTGTGATTTCTCCCAACGCTCTTAGGGTCTCTGTAACACTGTGTGCCTGACGATCCAGTCCGTTCGTGCACCCAACGCCTCAGAAATAGCATAGACCTTATAGGTCACAGAGTATCCAGCAAAGTCCCGCGTCAGGTGCCCTCTGTAAATGGGGCGTCTGCTGGGCCACGCTTCCTTTTTTCAGTAGCCACACATTTAGGGATTCCCGCGGCTACCTTGCCTCTTTCTCTTTTGAGAATTTTCTAACACTTAACATTAACTGATTTATTCAAAAGGATGCGTATAAACACCAGCTGGAAGACCCCGTGGGGCGTAGTGGTCCAGGCCAGAGCCTGTGCCCTCCCTCCTGGCACGCTGCTGTCACCATACCTCTGTGCCTTGCTGCTAGAGCCCCGTCTATGCCCCTGGCCATCTCATTGTTCAGGTTTTTTGACCTGAGTTCTAGAATCCCCACCTTTCTCTGAGATGGTGAGATGGACCCAGGTTTTCATTGTCAGCTGCAGGCTGAGTCTTCCTGCTGGACATTCCGGCTTGTAATTACCAGAAGACCCACTGTGAGTCATGCAAAACCCCAGGTAAGAGGCCCTTGTGTGAATAAGGAGGTTGCAAAGGTTTTAGGAATGCTGGGGACCCGAGGCAAGGACCGCGTTGCGTTGCATGTGTCTGTCACAAGAAGCCTGAGAAAGCTGGCCTCAAGTATTTGACGGCTGGATTCCTGCAGTTGGGACAATTTCTGGAGGGCCTAAGAGTGTTCTAGAAACCGGAACGAGCCAGCTTCCACTTGAAAGGGGTTCAACAGTTCTGTCCTCGGAAGCCTTGGGTCTCTCAGCTCCCTCCTTAGGTGACACCTCACGGGTTCCCACAGTCAGGTCCTGAAGGGCTTCTCTCCATCACTCCGCTCTCAGCTGCACGCTCCCCCGCTTCCCTCCACTGTCAGCGTGTGTGTGTCAGAGGGCTTTTCTTCACCACGCTTCCCAGTTATTCACCATTTCTTTGCTTTCTTTTATTACAAGACTAAGAATATTGACCCTGGGTTTCTCTCTTTTAAGTGAATTCACTCTGAATTTTTTTGTTTCTCTGAAATAGGGTTTTTTTTTAATTTACAAAAAATATTACATGCATTTGTTTGTACACACACACCACACACACACACACACACACACACACACACACACACACACACACACACACGACACACATGTTGATGTCAGAGGATGGCTTGGGGGCAGTCCCTCTACTACCCAGGCAGGTTTCGAGGTTTGAACTCGGGTCCTCAGACTTGGCCGCACACTCTTCCGGCACTAAACTAGTTGGTTGAAGATCAGCGGCCTTCTCCATGTTGTCAGAGCCAGTGACCAGTCTTGCCTTGTCTCTGGCAGCGTGATAAACTCCTTCCTGCAGACCTTAGTAGTTTAGATTCCTGGCATGAACATTCCTGTTTCCCCAACTTCTCACTGCTACCTCCAAGACTCCTCGGGATGTCGTCTTCTTTTCGGAACCGTTCTTGGCTGTGGGACTTCTTCTGGCAGACGGCCGCGTAGATAAGCCGCGGCTCCGAATGCCTGCAGCGTGCCCTGTATCTCTCCAGCTGGACCCCCACACGCAGCCCTTTGGTGTCTCCCAAGGTCTCACAGGCACCGCACACGTGAGCATGTTTTAGCCCAGACTTGGGATGGCCCCGCTCCCTTCCCTCTTCCTGGCTGTGGGTGGTGCCAGCCCCACCCTTTCATTTCTCACAGCCCAAACCTTTCTTGCCTGTTTTCTGCCCTTATGCCCAGTTTATCACCAGGTCTCCCCGATCCATCCACCCCCTCCCCACCAGTACCCTGCTGGCCTCCTGATCCTGCTCTGGTGTCCCCCTAACATGCCTTCACATGTTAGGGCGAAGAGCTAACTGCTCTTCAGGTGTTTCTGTTTGCTGCTTAGACCTCTGCATGTCTTCCCAGGTGCTGGCCTGCTGCCTGACTGCCTTTCCTATTTCTCAGCCCCTTCCTCCAGTGCACTGGCCTCCATGCTTGTCACGTTGCCCTTCCCCACCTCAGTGACTGGTTTGCTCTCGCTTTGGCCAGGGCACGTTTCCGTTGTCCGCCTACGATCGCAGTGCCCGACGCCCATTCTCGTTGTGTGGTCATCCTCCTTTTCTTCGGTTTGTTATACCCTGTCAGGTCACTGTGTGCTCATTTGCTTATTTCTTTACCGCTGGTCTTCTGTGCTGGAGTGCCATTTCCACAGGAGCTAGGGAAATTTGTTCCGCATATCCGTGTGTCTATAGCAACTACCACAATGCCTGACACGGTGTAACCGCCTCCTAAAACTTACAGAGGAATGAGTACATTTGGGTGTTTATTATTAGGTAGGCGTTTGTGTAGAAGATGTGTATTTGGCTTCAAGGATCTTCCTGACAAACCGGGGTGAGATGTGGCTGTTGGCTTCTGTCATGTAACTACAGCGTATATCTATGGGATCGTGGCTCCAGAACTCTGAAGATAATTCAAATCTGCCAAGGCTCAGGTCTGTTTAAGAAGGACAGGTAGTGTGAGCTCATAACCCCACCTCACCTCCATTTTAAATCATCTCTCGATTATTTATAAAACTTAGTATAGCATGCATGTGATACAAGCCATTGTTACTTTGTAAGACTGGGAGGATACAGGAAAGAAAGTGTGTTCCTCCTCAGTGATTTTTCTTCCAAATCCTTCCTGTTTGTGATTGGTTGGATCCATATATGGGGAAACTTGTGACCACAGACAGCCAATCGCAAGTGTTTAGAGAAAAGGAATGCGTTGGGAGGCCCCCAAAAGTAGTGTGTCCGGAGACTTGGGAAATGCTACCTGCCTTGGGTCTTAAGGAATTCTCTAAAGAGGCGGCAGCCGTAGCTTAACAATTAGCTGTATAGAATGTAAATGGAGAACACCACTTTGGGCTAGGGTACAATTAGCCAGGGTGTTAGGAAAAGCTATTTGGGTTGACTTGATGGCTCTATGAAGAACTAGTTTTAAATTCTATTAAAACATTCAAAAAAACCAATCTGCTCGAGTCATCGGGAGGACGGAAGGACGGCGAAGGTGACCCAAAAGCAATAGGAGTAGGGTTTGGATACACAGTTATAAGCTTTGGTGTCTGGAAAGACTCGCCGCCTTTCAACTCCATCACTAACTGGAAAAAGTTTTCAGATTTGTCGAATGTGCTCAAATATGTATACATGTATGTAATATTTTAATGAATGAGTGATGAGTGACTTACTGTGGAAATAACTTAAGTGTAAGCAGATGTTAGTTCGTTTATGTTTTATGACAAAACCTCTAGTTGCCATTGGTGATGGATCAGGATATCATTCAGGAGGGGCAGCATTTGGTGCCAAATACACTGACTTCTACAGAGGTTATATCTGATTTGCATATGAAGATCCTGTCTTTGGATATCAGTGTCCAGCATCTGGGTGCACGGGGTGGGAGGTGAGCTTCAAAACTACAAGGAACATCCAAAGCCTTAGGAATGGCTCAGCCCGGCTTTACAGAATGTAGCACTGGGGGACTAAGGTAGAAAATGCGTCTTTTTTCCTAAGCATTTCCCCTCCTCTGCCCGCCTTAACAGTGTGGAGTTAGGAAGTCTCTGGAGCCAGAGGATCCTGCTGCCTTCCAGGGTGGACATCAGTGTGGGAACTGTAGGCATCAGCAGCTGCTTTGGTTTCACAAGAGGCTCTCACGTCCATGTGTCCTTGCTCAGTGTTAGCCAGGTAGCATTGCTGCTGTCTCAGTGTGTGCTCTGGCTTTGGCCAGCAAGGGCTTCGCTTACATCAATAGAACAGGGGCTAAAAACAGGCATTTCAGTTCGAATGGTCTCACCCAAGGCCTTACAAGTACCTTAAAAATATTACTTAAGTATAGGGTTGACAAAGAAACAATTTGTAAGCTGAGCACATGTTGTTGGGATGATGTGACATGAGTCACTCATTGCTGTCTGGTTACTCATTACCTGGGACCTTGAGCAGAAGGAAGAAGGAAGTGTGGAAATGTGTGTGTGTACTTTCTGGGCATTGTTCCCTGAAACCCATAGAAAACGATATCTGCCGCTTTGAACATTGCTTCCTTTTCCCAGCGTAGTAGCTTTCATCTAAATAGCCTTGTATCTAAGGTGGGGAATGACAGGCTTTGTCCCGCAGGCGTAATTGTACTATAATCTTTACAACTCGAAAAATAGTTATTATTCTCTGTACTCGGGGACCTTTTTCTTTGATGATTACACACAGATAACATTGATAACGAGTATCTCCACGAGAATTAAAATATGCCCTCGGTAAAGATTCGGGCTCTGGAAATGGTGGTTTGATAAATGTATGATCTGTTTCAGCATTCCGCCCGCCTCTTCCTGCCTATAGTTCCTCTCACAGGAGCCCTGGGCACCATCTGGATGAACTTCCTCCACTCTTCTCAGCCCAAGCCCTGCTGGCCTTCAAGGTCCATCTGGGGCAGCACCTGCCTCAGAAGCCTCTTTGCAGGAGTGTGACCCCTTTGTCCTTACCATGCAGTATCATGGTCTTACAGTTCGGTATTGTGTACTGTCTGATACGGCTCAGAATTTCCTATTACGCACTGGCCTTTTTCAAGAGGAGACCTCTCCACGCAAGGATCGAACGCTACCTTCATTTATTGCTTCAAGATCGGTGGTCTTAGCATCTGCTCAGGATGTTGGCTCTGTGGTCCAATACCGGTTTCCTCATGCACTGTGTACGCTATGAGATGCACATAGAAATTCCAACTTTTAAGTCACCGTGGTGGTTTGAAAGAAGATGCCCCTAAAGGGAGTGTCACTGATGAGAGGGGTGGCCTTGTTAGGAGGACGTGTGTCACTGTGGAGGTGGGCTTTGAGGTCTCACATACACTCAAGCCACACCAGTGGACAGTTCATGTCCCGTTGCCTGCAAAATACAGAACTCTCAGCTCCCTCTGTAGCGCCATGTTTGCCTGCATGCCACCGTGTCCCACCGTGACAGCAATGGGATGACCCTCTCAACTGTAAGCCTCCCCAGTTAGATGTTTTCCCTTCTAAGACCTGCTGTGGTCATGGGGTCTCTTCACAGCAATAGAAGCCCTAACTAAGACAGTCATGAATATTAGAAAATCTGATCTTTTGTATCCATACTCCTGTGACTCCAAGTATCCTGTGGGGTACATGCGCATTACTTTGTAGGCCTACTAATAGGTGTGTGGTACTGTACTCAGGAGGTACCTGTATTTAATGTCCCGCTAATCTGTTCTGACCGCTGATAGATTTCTACGGTTGAGTCAGAACTCAAGGTTATAATGAACTTGAGATCTAGTGATGGGCTATAAGGAAGATAAACGGTTAGGACAGAGCAGTGTTGGGCTTGGTGAGTAAGACCATGCCGTGACACAAGTGTGTGCTCAGATGCCGACCTAGTCTGATGCGTCTCACATAGCTTTTCTTGGGCTTTCTTCCACATGTCAACCCAGGTATCCAACTTGCTTCAATATAGCTAGCTAACTAGATGATAGGTAGGTAGGTAGGTAGGTAGGTAGGTAGGTAGGTAGATAGAGAGATAGATAGAGAGATAGATAGATAGATGATAGATGATGGCTAGATAGTTGGGTGATAGATATGGATTGATAGTTGGATGATTTATAGATGATAGATAATAAATAGATGAGACAGGGTAGTTTTTTTTTAAATTTACTTATTATGTATACAACATTTTGCCTCCATGTATGCCTGCAGGCCAGAAGGGGGCACCAGATCTCATTACAAATGGTTGTGAGCCACTATGTGGTTGCTGGGAATTGAACTCAGGACCTCTGGAAGAGCAGCCACTGCTCTTAACCACTGAGCCATCTCTCCAGCCCGATAATAAATAGATGATTGATTGATAGATGATAGATAGTTGGATGATATGTGGATAGATAGTTGGATGATAGATGATAGGTAGATAGATGATTGATGGATAGATGATAGATAGTTAAATGATACATATATGGATAGTTGAATGATAGATGATAGATTGATGATAGATAGATAGATGATAGATACATAGATTGATGATTGATAGATAGTAGATAGTAGATAGATAGATAGATAGATAGATAGGCAGACAGATTGATAGATGATAGATACATAGATAGAATATAAATACATAGATGTATGTGGTAACATCTGGAGTGAGTACCTGGCTTAGGAGGAGAAGAGCAGAGCTTATTTGGCCCTTCCTCTTTGGCCTCTCATAGTCATGTGGGCTCACAGCCACAGAGGAAGCTGAGAATTAATCTTCCCTATTGCCTGGAAGGGGAACTGGGCAAGATGACATGTAGTGAGCACATCCTCCCGCCTCCTGTCTCCTGCATCACTTCAGTACGGTTGGCCGTGTTTGTCAATTTAGCTCATAGAAGCCACAGAAAAGCTTTTGCCTGCATTTAAGGCATGCGTGGGATGGTGTATTTTAGTAAGACCGTGCTCTTAAAACATTTCAGGTCTTTTTTTTTTCTTCTTATAACCGTAATCATAGTGTATTTTCACATTTTCCACTTTTAATCTTATTTGAATACATTCTTGCAAAAATAAAACCATTGGCTCGTGCTCCGCGTTTCTGCTGCTATTCTGTCTTGCACGACTCTTCGGCAGAGACACTGGTGGTGACTCTGCTTTATTATGAAGAGGCTTTTTAGCAATGTCACAGTTACTGTTTGCAGAATGAGTCAGTGTTATGTGATTATTTGAAGACGTGGTTAAATGCTTGATGCTTTGCCGCAGTAGCTCTGTTTTGGGCATGGTTCCTGTATTGATTTATTTGGAGCTGGTATAGCTATTGGGATCTTTAGGCGATGAGTTGCTGATTTCTTCTGTATTTCCCACGTACTTACCTGTTGGGATTTTTGGCACAGTGGCTTGGAGAGTGAAGCCAGTACACCGTAAATGTTTTTGGGGTCCCACTCTTCCTAGGTGAGAGGTGAATAAATGAAGGTCAATTTCCTCCACACTCGGGAGTCTAAAGATCTGTGTAGGGACAACGTAAATTAAATCTTCTTTTCCAAGTATGGTTCTAGTCAAAGGCAGATGATGGAGAGGACCACAGAAGAATTTTGCTTGTTTGTTTTCCTGTTCAAGGAAGAGGAAAAAGAATGCTCACTGAGCAGAACCAATCTTGTGATGCTGAAAGAGGCTTTCCCAGGGTGAGGCTTGTCTCTCTCACTCCAGATATGTTCCCCCTGCAGTTCCCTGAATGTGGGACTGGAACCAAACAAAGAACAGCAAGCACAAGAAAGGAAAGAGAATAGCATCCGAGATTGTAGGAGAGGTGGGCTGGTTAACATGGGTGGGTGATGACGGAGTTAAGGCCACATCTTGAGAAGACAAGAGAATCTATCTCAGTGGACCTGCCTGTTTTCAGGTTTCCAGACACCAGTCAGAACAGTAGGTTCTGGAAGTTCTCTGCCTAGAGATGTGCTAAACCCTGAGTTGTAGTCTCTATTTGGTAAACCTGTGTGTGTGCATGCGTGTGTGCGTGCGTGCGCGTGCATGCATCTGTGAGAGAACATCCATCTGTCCGTCCTCTACCATCTCCCCTACCCCCCAAAGGAGAATCTCTACATGGAGATATGTGGTCCCCTTTGTTTTGATATACTTTCCTATCCTTTCGTATTCCGAGTTAACTGAAGACAGCTTACTGTTTTACAGTTGGTGTAATAAGTTAACTAGCCTTTACAAGCCAGAGCAGTGGGGATGTAAAAAGTGGCTGAGAGAAAGCTGGTGCCATGATGTCTCCTGCGGCAAGTGAACCCGTCCTTTTCATTTCCTGGTAGTGGAGGCAGAAGGGGAAATGCGGTTATTGTAAAGTCAGTTTTGCATAGGGGAGCAAAGTGTCTTGTTTGCTCGAGAGAATAAAAGTTTTCATTGTGGGCTAGAACAAGCTCTCTCTTCGGGGATATAGGGCACGCAGGACGTCGTCATGAATATCTCCCTTAACTTCCTTGTGAACATAGTATAGGAACCTAACACCCATGTTTCTCCCCACAGGTAGAAAAAGTGAGTCTGTAAGAAGTTTAACCCAGCTTCTTGTTTTCCGCTGTCCCTTACGTCGTCCTTATAAGGGACCATGTGTGCCTAAAGATGCTCTAGAGAGTTTGGACGTGGAGGGACGGGAGTGCTCCAGCTGTGGCCTCCCCTCACACAGCACCGTGGGGTGGTGAAGCATCTGAGAGGCTCAGAGAAACCTGAACTGCTCAGTTGAGCCACTGCCAAGTCCTCTGAATCCGTAGGGCCTAGGAGAGGGGAAACAAAGCCCAGGGCTCCTGGGGTTGCTGATGTGTGTAGGGATGAGCCCCTTAAATCACAGCACTTGGGAGGCAGAGGCAGGAGGATCTCTGTGAGTTTGAGGCCAGCCTGGTCTACAAGAGCTAGTTCCAGGACAGGCTCCAAAGCTATAGAGAAACCCTGTCTCGAAAAACCATATATATATCTCTGTGTGTGTATTAGCATATGTGTGTGTGTGTGTGTGTGTGTGTGTGTGTGTGTGTGTGTATGTATGTATGTATTAGCAGTACTGTGTTTTGTTATACTGTGATCCAGTACTTTCTATATTGGGATGGCAGTGTGAGCTTTCTCTGAGCTTTAATGTCAAAAGTGTTCTTCCTTACAGAAACAAACCAGAGTTTAAGCATACTCCATGTCGGCAGTATATCTTGACACACGCTTCTGTATCCATTCTCATAGGCCACGTGACTGGCTGAGTTTACCTTCTAAAACTTGGTTTGTTTGAGATAGGGTCTCGCGTTGCTGCAGGCACTCCTTGAGTGCTCCAGGTACTGGAGGATGACCTTGGACTGATCCGTTGCCTTGATTACACGCAGGATTGGTGCCAGGATTAGGTGCCCCAGTGGCATACAGGTGATGTCAGTTGATGGAGAATGCAAGGAGCCTGCAGGTCATGGTGTCTCCTCCAGGTGCCTCCGTGACTGGTTTCGGTTTCTGTTTGCCTTCTTCCTGGGGTTAAGGGAATCAGAAGCTCACTGGAGGTGGTCTGCTACTGTCAGGACCTAGAGTACATGTAGTCTGTGGTCAGTAAAAGAGCTGTTTGTTTGTTTCCATTCATTTAGTGATGAGGTCTCGGTGTCAGTCAAGACAGGCTTCAAACACTTAGGTTCAAGCGCTCCCCCTGTCCAGTCTTCTGAGTAGCTGGGACTGCAGGTCTACCCAGTACCATGGCCAGCTCAAATCTAAGCCACACTCGAGTATTGGTTGATGGGGAATCTCTGTCAGCCAATGAACTTTAAGAGGTGGGGCCAAGTTAGGGGCGTGACCTTCTGGGTACCCAGAGAACAAAGCTGGGGTGGCGCAGGGTTCGCTTTCTCTCTGTGTGGCTCCCACACTACACAGCTGAGCTTGGACGTCTCGTTCCTGTTTCATGAAGACTTATCTGAGATAGATGCTCCTATTTTCCGCGGGGAATCGGGTCCTAAGGTACTCTACAGTTAGTTCTCTCTAGACCCGCTGATAATCAAACACTTCTGCAGCCATGGGTCTCCTCATGCATATGTAGTGGACTTTTCGATATGCAGGCATCTTAGCACTCTAGGGGAATAAAATCATCAAACACAGCAATCAGATAATGGGCAGAAGAGGCCTGGAATCGTGATCTTGCCTCAGTTTGTCGGAGGAGGCCGAGTCTCGAGTAAGGGAAGCGATAGATCCAGAAGACAGGGCCACAGGAGAAGCCACTTGAGTCTGGAACCTCATCATTTGATGACAGGCTCTCTTTTCTCCAAGTCCAAATTGCAATCCTCTGACCCCACCTCTCACCCCGGTTATGGTCTTCTTAAAATGAAGACATGAATTTGGCCATGTCATAAGGGAACTTACTTTCTATGTAGATGTCTGATTGATCTGTCCCTGATCTGCATTCTCATTCAAATGGAAGAGTATGAAACCTTGTGCGTGAGAGGGAGGGCCCCTTAGGCTATCTACTTTCTCTTCTGCCCAGTGTGGGCCGCCTGGGAAATCCTCAGAAGTGCTCCTGAGGATGCTACCTTTGGTGACTGAGCAAAAAGCGTATGTTTTAGTAGAAATCCTTTGAACCATGATTTGGGGGGATGGGGCTAAAACGAGCCTTGTGAAATGGCTACTGACCTGTTCTTTCAAAAGTTAGCCTGCCAGTCCTTCACTGACCTCTGCTACGTTCCCGACGCCATCCAGGATGCGCCGTGAACACAGCTCCCTGAGGTTTAAGGGGTGCAGCAAGTCTTGGTGCTAATGTGCTTCCCAACTGCGCTTCTTCTCTGCTGAGCACTTCTTAAAACCCGAAGACGGCACGTGCTTGGGCTTCTAGTTCCGACGCCATCTATCTCCACGAAGTGTCTCTGTGATAACTACGGTCGGGTCTCGCTGTGTCTGTTCCCGTGTGTGCATCTCCCCACTCGGTGCTGTCTGCCCCTAATGACCCTCCTACAAATGACTCTCTTATGGCCCGTACCAGTGTGAAACTGTGTGCTGAGGCTTTGGACCCGCTGTGCACAGCAGCAGCAGAACAGGGCCCTCAGAGCCCTGCAGAGCAGCTCTCATCTGAATGTGGAATCACCAAGGGTCTCTTTCCTGAGCAACCTAGGCATCTGGGGGGGTGGGGCCTGCCATCCGTAATGTGTGCTCTACTTAACAAAGTGATTTTGTTTAGGGAGGGTCTTCCATTGGAGGCTTTTGGGTGAGTGTCCCAGACTCAGGTGGCTGTGAGTGAGCCGTCTTGCAGAGAGCACTGGATAAGTAATACATTTCAAGTTCTGAGACATTTGCCCCAGAAAGTCATTGCAGCCGTGTTTACCTTGAGTTGGAAAGGCTAGTCCTGTGGGTAAAATGATTTTAATGAGTACTGGGAAGCAAAAGCTGTCTGTTAGAATTTTCTTGTTGAAAGAGGTACTAAAAATACCCACGGGCTAATTGAATGGTCATGTATTTGTTCTTTCCTCCAAGCCGTGTGTTTTGCTCATCTTTGGAGAGAGGAAATAGCGTCATTTCCTCCTCTAGCCTGCTGCTTCCTCCTGGCCCCTGGCCTTGCTTATGGCTTGGGTTCAGATCCTGCGGCTTACTGTGCCTCAGCGGCCAAAGCCACGCTTTCTCCCTCTTCATTTTCTGGGTGTCTTTGGAGGTGCATTGTCGCGTTCTTACCATTCCCTACCCCTTTTGTGGGACTTTAAGGGTCTTTTCTGTCTTTTAGATTCCCCTAGAGGGCAGAGCCTCGTGACCATCTTCCTCAGAGTCACCAGGATGATGCCTCTGCTTACTCCTACCTGTTAGTGACTAAGGGATGAGCCTGGCCTTAGCAGCTACCCAAGCTTAGTGAGAGAATACCCTCTCTACACTAGCAAAGACTGGTGAAGAAACGCGACTGGAGTTGATCTCCTTTTTACCTCTTACCAAGCCAGAGTGGGTGCTAACAGTGAAGGGGATGAGGGATTCTTGCCCTGTGGTTGCTTCTTAGTGCCCAGACATTTCTGGGTACTGTTTTCTTTCACGTGGGTCCAGTTTTCTGAAGGAAGCCCTAAGCAACACATCAGCTTTACCGTTAGATCCCAAGGAGCCTTCCAGGCACAAAGGCGGCTGTTTCCTCAACATGGCTTTGAGAGCTGGATCCAACCCTTTACCTTCCCTGGGGCGCCGCAAGCCTCTTACCTACTTCCCAGACAGGCCCTGACGTTTGCAGTCGCCTATGAAAAGAGCCACCCACGAGGGTCCAACCCTTCTTTGTATCTGTTCGGTAGAAGGACAGTGTCCATTCTATTCGGTGAGTCCCAGGTCAGGCTGTCGCTCTGCAGAAAACTGGAGGCTCTCCATTATGGTTTTGATAATGAGTTCCAAAGAATTTGGCTATGACCCTAAGCATTTTTCCATTAAGAGCATTGTAAGAAGAATTTCTTTTTTTTTTTTTTTTTTTTTTTTTTTTTTTTGGTTTTTCGAGACAGGGTTCCTCTGTAGCTTTGGAGCCCATCCTGGAACTCTCTTGGTAGACCAGGCTGGCCTCGAACTCACAGAGATCCTCCTGTCTCTGCCTCCCAAGTGCTGGGATTAAAGGCGTGCGCCACCACCGCCCGGCTGTAAGAAGAATTTCTAAAATCTCAGAAGACCGCCTTTATTTATTTGTTTGTTTGTTTATTTTAGTGCCGGTAGCTGAACCCAGGGCCTCACGCACGCTAGGCAAGCTCTTCGTTACTGAGTTAGTACCCTCAGTTCAGGCTAGTTTGTTTTCTGTAACCAGCATGTGAACTTTTAATTAAATTCAATGCTGCATTTAGAAGAGTGTCTTGTCAAGTCGTTCGGATATTTTTTTAATCATTTCTTGAACTACGACACATGTGAACCATCGTGACTTTTGCCCTCCAGTGGTCGCGTGTGACCGCAGAGATTAACCTTTATTTTTGAGTTGACACGATATCAAGAACCTGGTGGACACTGAGGTTGGCAAGCTGGCCCGTGGTGATGGGGAGGGTGTTTCTGCAAACCAGCCCGGTTCTAAAGGAGGAACCTAGAGCCGTTTGCCATGTCCTGCTCTAAAGCTTGATGTCTGAGCTTTTAGTCCATGCTCAGCTCAGTACAGGTGTCTTCTTAAAAATGCTGTTTTGCATATGTGGTGGCCAGTAGGGACATGACTTTTCCAGTTAATGCGGCCCAAAGAATAACAGCCACTTCTGTTTCTACGATGAGTATATATGAACTCAGAAATTAAAAGTGTTAAATATGTTTACGAAATTATAGATCATTAAAAATATATCTTAGCCGGGCAGTGGTGGCTCACACCTTTAATCCCAGCAGTGGGAGGCAGAGGCAGGTGGATCTCTGTGAGTTCGAGGCCAGCCTGGTCTACAAGAGCTAGTTCCTGGACAGGCTCCAAAGCTACAGAGAAACCCTGTCTCGAAAAACCATGTGTGTGTGTGTGTGTGTGTGTGTGTGTGTGTGTGTGTTAGCAGTACTGTGTTTTGTTATACTGTGATCCACTACTTTCTATATTGGGATGGCAGTTTGAGCTTTCTCTGAGCTCTAATGTCAAACGTGTTCTTCCTTACAGAAACAAGCCAGAGTTTAAGCATACTCCATGTTGGCTGTATATCTTGACACACGCTTCTGTATCCATTCTCACAGGCCATGTGACTGGCTTAGTTTACCTTCTAAAACTTGGTTTGTTTGAGATAGGGTCTCGCGTTGCTGCAGGCACTCCTTGGGTGCTCTGGGTACTGGAGGATGACCTTGGACTGATCCGTTGCCTTGATTACAGGCAGGATTGGTGCCAGGATTAGGTGCTGCTATACCTGGTTTACACTGTGCTGCATTCTTGTTGGGCAGGCTCTCCCCACCGAGCCACACCCCCATCTCTCATTTATTGATTTTGTTTGGTCTGGGTATTATTGTTATTATTATTCTTTCTCACCCAGTATTTTATTTTATTTTATTTATTTATTTATTGGATTTTTTGAGACAGGGTTTCTCCATAGCTTTTGGTTCCTGTCCTGGAACTAGCTCTTGTAGACCAGTCTGGCCTCGAACTCCCAGAGATCGGCCTGCCTCTGCCTCCCGAGTGCTGGGATTAAAGGCGTGCTCCACCACCGCCTGGCTTCACCCAGTTTTTTAAAAAGTAATTTTTAAAAATTCCGGTTGTGGTACTGTATGTTTTTAGTGGTTCAGGGATTTGTGATACACACCCTTAAACTCAGAGAATCCTCATAGACTCTATGAGGATTCTCTGTATTGTATTGGAATGCACGCCCTGCGCCACGTCAGATTGCCGTGGCGAGGCCCGGACCCTCCCCACCGGCCCCAGGCCTCCCATTTCCTTTTCTTTTTTTTTTTTTTTGACTTATTTATTTATTATGTATACAACATTCTGCCTCCATGTATGCCCGCACACCAGAGGAGGGCACCAGATCTCATTACAGATGGTTGTGAGCCACCATGTGGTTGCTGGGAATTGAACTCAGGACCTCTGGAAGAACAGCCAGGGCTCTTAGCCACTGAGCCATCTCTCCAGCCCCAGGCCTCCCATTTGCATCCTTCCTTTCTCTTTCACTTCACATCTTGCTCCTCTCATCTCTTCTGAGAAAGGCTCATTTTTGCTCACTATCTTGCTCTGAAGTGTAGGTCGTCAGGGTTCTAGCCAGTGTAGCTATGAGGAGATAACCGCATTGTGTCAATAGTTTAATCCTGAATGCTTGTGCTGGCATCGGCCAGAGTGCACTAAAACTGTCCAAGACAAAAGTACCAATAGCTGGAAGAATGAAGTCGTCCTTCACGATGTGATAGAGTGACTAACCTAAGTAACGCTGACTTATAGCAAGGCGACATTTTCCAAGAGGGTAAACATTCTGCATTATCAGTCCAAAGCAGTTAGGTATATAAGGCCTTTACAAAGTATTTTACAAGGAAGGTCAGCTTAGGGACTCCTTTCTCCCTTTCCTTCTCCTTTTTTTTGTTTGGTTTTTTTTTTTTTTTTTGGTTTTTCGAGACAGGGTTTCTCTGTGGCTTTGGAGCCTGTCCTGGAACTAGCTCTGTAGACCAGGCTGGTCTCGAACTCACAGAGATCCGCCTACCTCTGCCTCCCGAGTGCTGGGATTAAAGGCGTGCGCCACCATCGCCCGGCTTGTTTTTGTTTTTTGTTTTGGTTTCTATGTAGCTTTGAATCCTGTCCTGGAACTAGCTCTTGTAGACCAGGTTGGCCTCGAACTCACAAAGTGAGTTCTCTGCCTCCTGAGTGCTGGGGATTAAAGGCGTGCGCCACCACCGCCCGACATCCTTTGTGTCTTCTTGTGGGCTGTCTTGTCCCTTGATCAGACTCAAAATGAAGTTAGATTTGGACATTTTGATGCACATTTTTGGGGGGGAGGATAACTTACTTTAGAACCACTTAGATGTCAGGGCTGGGCTAGGGTTGGAAAGGTTGGAAAAGAGACAGTTAGTGTTTTAGCTCTAGAAGAGAGCGTTGACACAGAGAGCTATTTGCAGGAGGCTGAATTGAGAAGGGATTCCCCAGTGTGGTTGAGCGTCTCTGGGGTTCAGGATCACATGGGAGGGAATTCCGTTCTGACAGCCCCTGAAGGAAATCATTGGAGACAGGGGGGCAGACTCGGTTATCTGAGTTTAGCAGAGACACTGGTTAATAGAGAGGTCCAACTGAGAGAGCGCTCAGAACTGACTGGGCCCATTTCCAATCTACCCATTAGAGGAGAGCCTGAGGCAAAACCTGGGTGCTCTCTGGTGGGCGCCCGTGCTTAGGTGGTGCGGGGTAGTTCATACATTTTAGCCGTTTTGCACTTGAGGTGAAACGAACTTAGGGAGGAGATGGTAGGGTGGAGGGCAGGACGAACGGAGAAGGAAGCCCTTGGAGAGGGAAGGCTCCCCTTTCCCCCTGACGACCATGCAGCCAGAGCCACTGTGATGAACACTCGGGGTAGAAATAGGTAGAGGAGGAACATAAAACACCAGCCGGGCTCTTCCGGACGTGCAACCCACCCTCCTCCCTCACAGAAAATAACAGATGAGCCCCATACCAAACTTTTGAAACTGAAAACATGGTACTAGACGGAGCTGTTTGAAAATGCTCAGTGTCTTGGTGCTTGCTGGGAAAGTCCGGTGTGCTCCGTGGGCAGCTGTGTGACTAATCTGAAAGTCTTGGGAACACCGGGTCACCCTCATTCTTTGGGCTCCACTTGGAGCTAGAAGAGGTTCAGAATCTCTGCTATTCATAGGGTGGGGCGGAATCGTGCCCCTCCCCCAGGCTCTTGTTCTTTAACAATCCTAACAGTTCCTCCCCGTGTGTGTGTGTGTGTGTGTGTGTGTGTGTGTGTGTGTGTGTGTGTAAATAATGCTGGCGTGTCCCAGAATAATGAGGAGCATGTGGTGGTCCATGACTGCTTTTAGCTAAAACTTCTCTGGAGATTTAGTTAGGCTCCTTAATGATAGAGGAGAGGCTCGGAGGCCTGGCATATGGCTTCAGTTTACAGTTACAAATGGTGGCCTCGGGGACGAGTGTGTGCAGAGTTGGCCACGGAGGAAGAAGAGCGCGTCCAGAAGAGGGTTTGTGTTCTTTGTGGCGTTCCTTTTGTCCTTAGAAGAAAAGGAAGTCGAGCGCGCTCTGTGTCTGTGAGAGTTAGGCGCGAGAGGGCATGATTCTGACTCCAGGTGGGCGTGTCACAGACTAAACCAGCTTGCTTCATGCTTGAGTATTTTGGTAAAGTTTCATGTTGCTTTCCACAGGCTTAAAAAGAAATTATCCCTTTCATTTTTTTCTTTTTATTTGTTTTGTTATTATTATTTATTTATCTTAAGTTAAAAATTACACTGCCCATCAGATGAATCAGGTCCTTATGCAGTTAGGTATGGGTACTCTTCTGTATCTGTGGATTTGAGCATCCTTGGATCGAAAATGCCAGGAAAACACGTCACATTTGCACTGAACATGTGCAGACTTTCCTTTCTCCGTTAGCCCACACCTGATATAGATCACAGCTATTGGTGGCACTGGCTTCGTAGGAAGCATTGCCGTCACCTAGAGATGGTTTAAACTGTTCCGGGAGATGTGCAGGGGCCATTTGCAAACACAGCATCATTTTATAGAAGGAAGGGGCCTGAGCATCCACCGTTTGGGTGGTCAGGGAGGGGAACGACAGGAGGTGACAAAATGACCGCACTGGGTCTAAGCTCCCCAGCACCCTACCTTACCTGCCTCCAGCTTTCTTCCTGCATGCTGCCCTGTCTAACTGTGCCCCAGCCATACGCAGAGACATTATAAGCGAGAGTAGGGTCGGTTCATGCTGGCAGTCCCTTGCTTGAGCTAGTCGTAGGAGATTTAAAATGAGGAAACATAACAGGTTGTGGAAAATTCTAGTGAGTGGAACCGCTCATAGCTCCCAGGGCTGACCTTTCCACTCCCATCTATAGCCCTATAGCAGGACTGCCAGCATGTCTTTTGTTATTAATTTGCACCCTGGGTAGACCCCCTTCGGGTCCCTTTCCTTGTGCCTTCCCACTGTGTGGACCTGCTCCCAACCCTGGTGTCTCTGGCCTTTGCTTATACCCGGAAGCTCTTTGCCTTGCAAATTCATTCTTTGGAACTAACTTTCCCACCCTTGGCATTTCTCCACCTCCAATGCCTTCCCTCTTGGGGTTCCTATCTAGCTCTGCCCTGCCAGCTTTCTCCATTATCACTAGGCTTGAGTTATTCCTGTTTGCCTCTTCTCTACTTTCAAATGAGAGCCTCGCGGAAGAGGCTGAGGATTATTTTGTGTCCCCGGTGTGTTCTTGACACACACTGAACTTCGAGTAAATGGCTGGTTAACAAATGAAAGGTAGGAAGTTGGTAAAAAATATTTATCATATCACCCAGATTTTTTTTCATTTTTTTTTCAATGACTAAAAAAGGGGGAAATTTACCTTATTAGTACAATTCGAGAAGGGACAGACCAACAGGTGAATTAGCCTGGCTGTCTTGATAGGGAAGTTCTGTTGTCGTCATAAGGTAGGATGAGAAGCTAGGCACCAGACAGTGGACAAGAGCTGCAGAGAACTCCACGGTACCCAGTGGTACCCAGTGGTACCCAGTGCAAGATGTTGCATTGTGAAGGTCACTGCTCTGTATTTAGCTTCATAGTAGTGACAACTATGTGATGTTTGAGTGTTTGTCTCACCTTTGGAAAAACTTTTCTTTTTGATTATTATATTGAGGCTTCTATCAGTTGATAATGGCTTCCTCTTTATATTGGAAATGCTTAAGTAATGCCCTAAACAATATGATTTCAATATTCTCCAGTTATGGACATGCAATGTAGCATTTTCTCCTTGCTTCTTTGAATAACCTGGATTTCAATAGAAATACACACACACACACACACACACACACCACACACACATGGGTTAAATAAAACAATTTTAAACTACAATAAATCAATGTTATTTTCTTAGTCAAGAATGCATGGGGGGGGGGGCTGGAGAGATGGCTCAGAGGTTAAGAGCATTGCTTGCTCTTCCAAAGGTCCTGAGTTCAATTCCCAGCAACCACATGGTGGCTCACAACCATCTGTAATGAGGTCTGGTGCCCTCTTCTGGCTTGCAGGCATACACACAAAACAGAATATTGTATACATAATAAATTAATAAATAAATATTTAAAAAAAGAATGCATGGGGAAAGGTAGATGAGTTTGAAAGGATGAGCCGGGCGGTGGTGGCGCACGCCTTTAATCCCAGCACTCGGGAGGCAGAGGCAGGCGGATCTCTGTGAGTTCGAGGCCAGCCTGGTCTACAAGAGCTAGTTCCAGGACAGGAACCAAAAGTTATGGAGAAATCCTGTCTCGAAAGTCCAAGAAAAAAAAAAGAGTTAGAAAGGATGGATAAATTGATTTATACATTTTAAAAATTGGGAAGAAATAAAATGTGACAGTTTACCGTTCTTTGAAGCCAATCACAGAGGCCCTTAAAGGACACAGAGTTATCTGCTGGTCACTCACTAACTACCTGAATGCTAAGGCTCTTTCCCCACATTTTTTTCCTTGCAGCTTTGCTCTGTCAGATGAAGCGTACAGATCCCTCCGTGACCAAGATAAGGACCAATGCATACTCATTACGGGAGAAAGCGGAGCAGGAAAAACAGGTGAGGCCACCCCCAGACCCACCTTTCCCATGGCGGCTGAATGACGGCAATAAAGAAGGCAGGTGGCCCGCAGGAGCCAGGTGGCCGTAGCTGCTGTGCGTGGGTTTGATGCCCACAGTTGGTGTTCTGTGGATAGCGCCTCTCTCACGTGAGGGGACAAGGTACCATCAGGTACCAACCAGTATATCCCAGCCCTGGTTTCTAGTGTTCATTAGTGCTATCTTTGGCCCCAATCATGGGCTTTATCTCTCCTTGACTGCGCGGCCTTAGGAGTTGACTCTTCCCAATGAGATGCCAATTTACTCTGGTTTGTTGCCCCTACAGCCATCCTTTGCCTCCATTAAAAAGTGAGGGAACGTACCAGCAATGCTTGGTTTCTCTCCAGAGTCTCATGGTGCCCACAGATTTGAGATCATGTGGATGATGTCCCATATCTGTAGGGACAGGCCATGCTTCTTTCTTGTGCTTACAGCACAGATACCTGGTCCTGAAGGAGGAGATGGATTTGATCTGGTTGCTTTGGTGAAACAGAAGGGCAAAAAGGGGGATTTTCACGCTTCTTTGTAAAATGCTCAGAGACGAGAATCTCATAACTAGCTGTTCCTTTGAGTGTGCGGAAGTGTGGTTTCAAGTGTTTCCATCTTGCTTGGCATTTAATGGTCGGATTGAACACTTTTTGGATCCTCCTTGATCAAGAAAAGAAAGTCAAAAAGAAAAAAAAGAAAAGAAACTATCACAGCGGTACAGTCGCCCCACTGAGACCATTTGAGTCAAGCCTTGAAAACGTTACCCAGCTTCTAAAGAACCTTTCCCTCTGGACTGACCCCATGGTACCCTTTCCCACAAGCCCTGTCATGAACGGCGGATGTGAGGTGCCCAGACTTTCCTCTTGAGTCCTGAAGATACAGTGCACAAACTCTTTGAGGACTGTGGGTGCTGAATGGACAGAAATTCAGGGAAAAGGACCAGTTTGCAAGAATAAGTAAGCATAGTATCTTATGGCTGGAAGACCGTTATAGGCCATCCCTTGTAAAATCCTCCACGTGGGGCAGCCAGACTCCTTTGTGGTGATGGAGAGATCACCAAACTGCGTTTGTCAGTTGGATTCAACCAGGAGGTTTTTCTTCCCCTTGAGTTGAATTCTCTTTCTGCTCATTGATCTTCAATCCTATGTAACCTTCCCACATTTTATTCTTTCTTCTTCCCGGGACAACATTTAGTCATTTGAAGCCAGCCAGGATATCTTCTTATATCATTTTAAAAATATTTTTTTTTCCATACGATAAACGTTTACTTATTTATGCAGACTTCTGAGTGCCTGCTTGGTGAAACACTGCCATAATTAGAGAAAGCACATAAAAAGAGTGAACACAGCGAAGGAAAGAGACCCGGAGCTTCCAAGAGAAGATGGTTAGGAGAATTGGGTCTTTTTTTTTTAAAAATCCCACACGGTTGAGCTTAGAGTGTTTAGGAAACATCTTGATTTGTAGAGTGGTTTCATAAAATGACATAGCAAGAAATAAGCAGACACTTTCGGTTTGGGTCCTGTTTATCTTGCTGTTAATTCCTTCTCTCGATGTGGATCCTGGGACTCTTCATACAACACACGTATCGACCCCTACGGGTCTTCCTAGCAAGGAGAGAATCTTTGCAGTTGGCACCAACACTTCTGTGAGCCACGCCTTTTCAAGCTCGTATTTACTTATTTCGAGCCAGTCTCTTGGACATCAGGCTAGCCTGAACAGTGTGCACTGTCGTCAAGGATAGTCCTGAACTCCAGATTTCTCCTGCCTCTGGCTCCCAAGTGCTAGGGGTGCTAGGATAGCAGTGTTTGCCACCACACCTGGCCTCAAGCTAGGAGCGATGCATAAGGTTACTTCAGATCTACCCGTAGAATCTTGTACATCGAAACGAAACAAAATAACACACACCTTTGCTGCTGTTGTCGGTTTGAACCTTTTGATCCTTGCTTTGCCCTCTCTTAGAATTACTGTCACCCTTGGGTGACTGTCGTAGTAGTTATTCTACACCGAGTATTTATTTAGGATGTACGTATTTGTATTGTGGGGAAGCTGAGACACAAAATGGTTCAGCAGTTTTCCTAAATATCTTAGTTTGCACTTACTGTGATAAAAATACCTTAACAAAAGCGCTTAAGGGAGAAAGGGCTTATTTTCACTGACAGTTCCAGGTTATAGTCCGTCATGGGGGGGGGGGGAGTCCCAGGGCGGGGAGGAGTCCCCAGCAGCTTGAGGGAACTGGCCACATTGTATCTACAGTCGGAGCCGAATGGAATGAATGATGAATTCATGTCAGTGTTAAACTCAAGTTCTCCACTCACACAGTGCAGGATCCCTTGCTTTGGGAGTGCCGCAACCCTCAGTGGGCAGAGATCTTCCTACCCCAGTTAATGTAAGACAGTTTCCCAGAGAATGACGGATACATGTATATCCCGGCAACCTGCTCTGACAATCTCTTCCCGGTGACTACACTGTATCAGGTCAGGGCTGCAGCAGATTCTGAAGGTCGGTAGTATAGTTCTGGAGTTCTGGCTTTCACACGTTACCTTTTCTAATGCCTGCCTGTTTGTGTCCTGATGCCTCTTTTTGGTAAGTCCCCTTCACCTCGTCTCTGAAGTCTTTTGTAGTCAGGTGATGGGATAAATCAGAGGAGCTAGCCTCTTGTCTACAAAGTACCAGTTCTCCTGGAAATTCTCCAGAATAGTTATTGTAGTTCTTTAGGAGGTCTGTCCCAGAAGCCAATTGATTGTCTTGTTTCATCTCTTTCTTTCTCCCTTCACAGTCCCTCCTAAGGTTGTTTCATATTCTTGCTGATTATGCTCACGTCTTCTGCATTTATAAGCCCACCTGCTATTGCTTATTTGATCTCCGAATGAAGGTAACTCATTCCTGCCTGACTCATGCACCCGATACGTGACAGACTCACCACGCACGGAACAGATCCCATTGTCCTTCTCCTTTGACGGTGTTCAGGATAAATTAGACCAGCGTTGTGGCGTAACCTCTTCTAAAGCTACACCTGGGGGTTGTTGTAGCTCCGTCTTCTCCTGTAGCTTACACTCAGGTCCACATCGAATCCCATCCGTTCTCTCTGGAATCAATTGTTCTTCCCGTTCTTTTTGTTCACATGGAGCCTCTGGTCCAAACCCAGAATTTCCAGTGAGTGCTGTCCATAGCCATTCTAAGAGCCTGTCACCCCCTTCCTGGGTACCCCAATCTCTTTTACAGACCTTGGTTATGACTGTTCAGATCTGTCTTTTCACTTTAACGGGACAGGGTCACCTTGGGGGATGATTTCCTCCTTGCTTGTCACTTCTTCTGTCTTGTGACACAAAGTTAGTTCCTGGGAGCAGCCACAGCACCCCATCTCCTCAGAATGGCCAGTGGAGTTGGTGGTCACCAGCACAAGCCTACGTAAGCGTTGATACGCTTGTTTCCTTCCTTCCTTAGCTTCAGAAGCATAAGGTGCTTCCTTCTGCATGCTGGCTCCTTTTGTATTGTATTTGGGGGTGAGGCAGGCCTTCCCTGCAGGTAGGCGTCTGTGTTCTTGCTGCATCTCGTGCCTCTCCCTCACCCCGTGATGTCCAGCAGCCCACCTGTTCGCTCCTCAAAGCCTCCCTTCTGTTTTCTCTTGAAAGAGATGCTTTATCCCACCCTCTTCATGACTAAGGCTTCGTGTGCTTTTAAGGCATTCTGCCTATATCGGTTTGTTCCTGAGTGAATTCACTGAATGTGGGCTGCGGTTACTTTGATTGGTCCTGGCCAGTTCTTCGCCTCCTTTTGGAACATATGTTTCCCGGGAGTCAGCAGTCTCCTCTTTAGCCCCAGCAATGTAGGGCATCCTTCTCGGAACTCTGCCGTTTGTTTCCGGAGCCAGGTCCTGTTGGTATTTGCACTTTTCCAAGAGCAGGAAAACAAAGGCTAGAACACCCCTATTCCATCAGCGGAACGCCTAGCCGCGTGGCTTCCTCCTTTGTTGCCCTTGGGTTTCTGATCAGTAGCTGCCGCGTGGTTTCATGTCCTCGATCGTCACCTCTAGTTCTTTGTTCCCTGTCTGCTGTCCTGGCTGGATTCCTTCCTCAGGCACCGGAAAACAGCGTGGCATTGCAGGACCATCCTGTTTGCTGCACACACAACACAGTGCTGCTCCAGCCGGAAGCTGGAGGGGCTCTCAGACCTTAGTGGTAAGGCCAAGTCCATGCCCACCAACTGTACTAGCAAAGATAGGGACTCTGCTCGTTCATGTTAACGCCAATAGAAGAAGCAAAGTATCGTAACTAGGACGTTTAGAAAGCTCCTGACATGGACTGGGAGTGGTCTATAGCCGTGCGGGTGCCTGGATCATCCTTTAAGATGCCCCAGGTCACCACGTTTTGTGCTTCCGCTGTCCATTGTCACCAACCTCCTGGTGTGGGGAGGTGGTGCTGAGCCCCAGAGCCCCTGGTTTCCCAGCCCCGTTCAGCTACGCTCTGGGGAGCTGCTGACCTCACTAAGAGACATCAGTGACATCTCCTTCCACCCGATCCCCGGAGAGAGAGCCCAGTTTTCACTGTTAGCTTCTATCTTTCTCTGTATTTTCTTCATTTTCAAAACTGGCCATACAAAAACCGCTTCCAGTTTGGCTGATTATAAGGTGTCGTCGGACTCTAACATGGAATAAAGCCCAGGATTTGTGTGTGTGTTTAAAAGTCTCTGTTTCAGCCGGGCGGTGGTGGCGCACGCCTTTAATCCCAGCACTGGGGAGGCAGAGGCAGGCGGATCTCTGTGAGTTCGAGGCCAGCCTCGTCTACAGAGCTAGTTCCAGGACAGGCTCCAAAGCTATAGGGAAACCTTGTCTCGAAAAGCCAAAAAAAAAAAAAAAAAAGTCTCTGTTTCACGAAGTTATGAGAAAATAAAATGACAGAAGTCAAGGCGGAGATGTCGTGTGGCCCTGTGAGGAATCTGGGGAGGGCTTTTCATCTCGGCTCTGAGGGAGGAGAGAAGAAGCCAGACCGCTTTCCCAACAGCACGTCCTCTCAGTCACAGGTTTAATACTTTGAGTTCCGTGTGCCTGCCGCTGTTTAGCTTGTGTTAGTACACACATGACAGGGAACAGACTTGGCATTTCCAGAGGGCCTGAAATACACGGTGTCCGTTACATGGAGTATTTTCATTTCGGATCTGTGCTTAGCAGTTTAGATAGAACTGCCGAGCGGTGTCAGAGGGCTTATTTTATATGAAGTAATTAATTTAACTGGGTCATAAAACCCCCTTGGCAGAGGATGATGTTATTGGTCGTAAACACTGGAGACAGTCTTCTGCCGCTGCGTTGTATAATACGGGCTCTCAGGGAGAGGCGTGAACTCTCTGAGTGCTTTGGGGGTGCCGTTTAATTCATCACCGCTGTGCTAAATAAAAAATTCATCATGCCTTTTAAAAGGGCCCAACTCTTTCGAGACGGTGAACGAATTTGGAGTACACGCCTGTGAATTCAGCCTTCGTGGCAGAGGCAGCACAAGGGGCCCATCAGACCTGCGTGTCTCCAAGGACCCCAAAGTACATAGTGCACCTGAGAACACTACCCTAACACGAGCAAACACTCTGAAGCTACTCAGTTCCTAACTTCACAGTTCCATATGTTTCTAGGAGCTCATCAACTCTCTGCTTGAAGAGTTCTGGAGCCTGCCTTGCTCGTTAAGACCTTCGGGTCTAAACCCCCACTGGCCTCTTTCCAGTTCATGTCTTTGGTAGCTCTGTGAGCTAGCCGTGAGGCTCCCGCTTGCTGTGTGTGGCCTCAGCACTGAAGCGTGTTTCAGAGCCCTGGAAACACGTGCCGAAGCAGGGCAGCTAAGCAGGCTCAGGGCCACAGTGCACCCAGCTCTGTTTTGTTTCTTCCTGGCACATGTATTTTGTAGGCATCACCAGCGAGTCTGTGGCTCTCTTCAAAGGTAGATTACATATGATTTATTTCAGTGAAAATGTCACCAGGCAGTGTCTCCTTGTAGTAGCCTGCATCTCTCTGTTTTCATTCTTTCTTAAAATATATATAAAATTTGTCACAGGGATCGAACTCTGTCTGCCAGGCTTGACTGCAGGCACCTTTACCCACCAAGCCATCTCGCTGGCCCCATGATTGTATTTCTTATTGCAAAATTTTGGCCTTTTGTTTTCATTGATGGAGTTCCTGGTTGATTTGGATTTGCTGTAGCTGGACTGTGAAGCCCTGGGGATTCTGAAGCAGGAATCTTTTTAAGTAGCAGGAAGGTTGTTTTATTAGACACAAATGTGGCCTCGTTGGGGCAGGCATTCTTACTTTGTTTTGTTTTTCGAAATAGGGTTTCTCTGTGTAGCCCTGGCTGTCCTAGAACTCATTCTGTAGACCAGGCTGCCTTTGGACTCAGAGACCCACCTCCGTCTTCTGAGTGCTGGGATTAAGGGCATGTGCTACCACCACCACCTGGCAGGCATTCTTACTCTTAATTCTCAAACACCAGACCTTTGTAAGCTGAGTCCCTAGAAAAGCTTAGGTATCTTAATCAAGGAGATGGCGAGCTAGATAAATCCACCAGAGTGAGTCTGTCTGTCTGTGTATTCATGTCAATGTATGGCCCTTTCTATTTGCAGTCTGATATCCATGACTTGTCTGTGACGTATGTTATGGCGTGCATCGATGACCACAACTGTTGCAGATGTCTGCTAACTCCTGGACAGATTTACTAGGCTCTCAAGATGAGTTTGCTCATCCTGACAGCTCCCACCCACCCAGTGCTGAGACTCAATCCAAGCAGTGCCTCTCAGTGAACATGGAGAGAGAGGTTTTAGTGCCTGGGGAGGCCCCATGCTTTGGTCTCAAGATCACAAGTGTCTTTGTAGTACCCCTTCTCCATCACCTCCACCATTATAAAAATACATTTGTAATAACGTTATTCAAAACCCAATGCCAGATGCCAAAGAATACAGACAGATCAATTATTTTGAAGTACATATAGTACTTCAAAGACTCCGGAGTTATAATCTACCGTCTATAAGTCCTTTTGGTTCCTTATGGGAATTAATTATGGCATAGATACTCTGATCTAGCGGTAACTTACTATTTGTCTGTTGGTATGTGTTAAACCTTAAACACCCTACTATGTTTTATGAGAAGTGATTTTGGCCTTGAAGATTGTGTTTTTATCTGACTGCCAGCGGAGCTGAAGGTTCAAATTCGTGCACACATAAACGTGAATATGCCGGGGTTAGAAATGATACATCCAGAACTGATTCTAAGCAGTGTGGTTACACTTTGCCAAGTTTAAGAATCTGTATTTGGGGGCTGGAGAGATGGCTCAGTGGTTAAGAGCACTGACTGCTCTTCCAGAGGTCCTGAGTTCAATTCCCAGCAACCACATGGCAGCTCACAACTGTCTAAAGATTCAGTTGCAGGGGATCTGACACCTTCACACCAATGAACATAAAATAAAGTTAAATAAACCATAAAAATATTTTTTAAAAAAGAATCTGTATTTGTAGGCTTAACAGCCAGTGATTAAAAAACTCGGTTTTGAACTCTGGAAGTTGCTCTCCAGTTTTTCCTTATCAGCAACACTGCGTTTACAGGGGTTATTATGTGAAGATTTGGTTTTTTATAAATATATAAAAGATTTGAATGCAGATTCAAATTTATCTGAACTTTAGAACCAGAAGGAAATGAAGCTGAAAGCCTGTGTTAAGCTTGCATGGTCATATGGGTGATCTGTTCCTGGCCTGGAGAGGCATGGAAACATCCAGACAGACACATGGCCGTGTAGCGTGTCCTGTGTTTGTTGACTCTTTCTTCCAAAGGAGCTGTGTCATGAACTCCTTGAGTTAAAGATCAGATATTATGTCAGCGATAAAAAAATGTAGGCGTTAAAAATGTAGGCGCTATCGCTTTTAGAAAGAATGGCTCTGTTGGAAGAAATGTGCTCATATTTGCATGCGAGGGCATGGGCTCTGGCGGTCAGAGGGTGGCCCCACAGACTCCTCCTTGTCCACCTTGTGACTTCTTCATGGGCTCCAGGGATCCCAACCACGGCTGTGAGGCATGAGCAGCAAGCACTTGTACCCCCTGAGCTTTTTGAAAAAAAATATTTTTAATTCCTGTTTCCAGAAATTAATTATTAAAATGAGCCGTGGAGAGGAATTCCTGATGGTAATTAGGACTCTGAGCATAGATAACTTTCTACCAACTTAGAAGTAAGCTGTTAAAACATGAGCCGCATCCTTGAACTATACTCAAAGACTATTAGGGTTTCTTAAAGAAGTTTTAAAGCTAGTAAAAGTGCCTACATTCCTATTTAAATTAAACCATCTCTACATGCCAGTGGGTTCTGTAGGCTTATAAACATTTCAACAGTCAGGTGATGTAAGCCCGGTGGACGTCCCGAGAGATCTGCCCCGAGACCCAATCCTGTTTCTGTTTTGACCACACAGGGGTCCCCAAGAGGCCACATGGGTTCTAGCACCAGGCACCACCAGTGGCTTCTCTCTCCCCACCGAGGCGGTCTATCCCAGGTTCATCTGAACCAAAGCAGGATTTCCAGTGGAGTCAGTGTAGCTGAGTCTGAAGTGTGAGGCGTGGCTGAAGAAAGCTCCATGGTTACCAGAATAAACAAAACAGCCGGACCTTTTATGTTTTCTGTCGGTTTGCCTAACAGAACACTTATCCTTTTATCCTAAGCAGCGTCTGTCTAAGACTGTTATTTTTGTCTATAAATAGATTCAATTTGCTAGTTTTGTAAAGACTGGAAAGACCAGAAATTGGTCTGAAAAAAGGAAGCTATAATGGTGAGGGGATGGGCAATGAGGAAGAAGGGCCAGGCAGTGTGTGAATTGGGCTGCAGATGTAGAATATAGACATCATTTGTGGAGATCCTGGACAGAGCCCAAGACCAGCAGCGGAGGATGTCGCCATCCAGAAGATCTAGAAGAGGGGGTTCCCCTTCAGATCGAGGGTAGAGGGAAATGTGGCCACTAGAGACTCAAGAGAATTGGAATGTGTAGTTTGGAGACTTTAAATGAAGGCTATTTCATGTGATCTTGCAAAGATAAAAAGATTCTCCTTTCTGGCTGCTAAAGGGAGAGGGTAGCAGCGGATCGGATCATCACAGACTGCTAGAGAACTTGTAAGGATCCTTTTAGGTTACCCAGAAGAAAACTAGACCCAGCTTTATCGCTAGTTGCTGAGCGAGTACCCGGGTTCTAGCTTTAGTTCTTAAGGCTTGTCCAGTTGGTTTCTTTCCTTACGTCATGAGTGCTGGGGTTCCCAAAGGAGTCGTCTTAGGAACTGTGTCGATTCTTGCTGTTTTCCACATCCGTGTTAGTTGACACTAGCATGTCCTTCAGGAGTCTACGTGTACATGACAGCCAGGGCGTGCAAAATGCTGTTGGGCGCGTTCATCCATTGTTTCCCCTGTGGGGAGAGAGGATGGAATCCCACGAGAAACAGTCATGCCAGGATAGCCTTATTTCGTCCCTGTGCCATGGCATCTTCATATACAAGAGAAGGCCTTCTTCCTCCTCCTAGACAGTGGCACTAAATAAGGATTTGACAAAGTGCTGGATATTAAGATTGGTCCGTTCTCCCTGATTGCCCAGACCATGCTGTTTTGTTCTGATGGCACTTGGTTGAGAAATTCCTAGATGTTGACTGTGGATCCTTGGAACCAGAAATGTGGACAGGAAACAGACTCGATGGCTGAGAAACTTGAAGGAAATGCAGAGCTGCAGACGCAGTATCCAGGCGCATCGGAAAGGCTCTGAGAAGCCCCTCGACAAGGAGAAGGGATCACTTTCTCTTTGAGCACACACTGGTGTCCTTTGGAATGAAGTGGTTCGGTGTGGAAGATTGTTGAGGGAAGAGTCACTGACTGGCAGGAAGGATTAAGCAAACAACACAGCGCCTGTCCCTGTCCCCACATGAGCTAGGAGTGGTCTGCTCTCCGCGGTGGGTTCCTCAGCAGCCTGACCTTTGTTTTTACTGGTAAAGCCTACAGCAGTGACTCTGCCCTGGCAGACTGCGAATCCCCCATTCGCTGCTCTCTCTTGGTATTGAAGAGTAATCAGTCTGGCCCAACTGTGAACAAACCAATTTGCCTCAGAAACCGTTTTTGAAGAGAAGCCGTTCTATTAAACTTCAGAGATATGTTTGGCAAAGGCACTCAGCTGAGCAAGTTTTGTTTTGTTTTTTTTTTTTGCCTTGCATCATGTACAAAACATAGTTGTATGTGCTTAATCACTTTGATAATGTATAGTATGATTCTCCTGCAGGGACTTTTGTTGACCATGTGACTTAGCCTTCATTTTAACAGCTCAGAGGTAAACTTCCAGGGCAAGCCCTGTCTTAACTGAATCGATGGTATGCCAGCTGAAAATCCACAGCTGTAGATAGATATGCCCGAAACACGGTTTCCACCCAGAAGCAAAGACCCGTGGGATCCTAGTGAGTCCTCTTTTCCCATGAGATTCAGAGTCTCTTTGTGACTGAGTAACAACAGGTCTGTCTCCCTCCACAGAGGCCAGCAAGCTGGTTATGTCCTATGTGGCGGCCGTGTGCGGCAAAGGAGCCGAAGTGAATGAAGTCAAGGAGCAGCTTCTGCAGTCCAACCCTGTCCTGGAAGGTAAGGGTTGAGCGAGTGTGTGCTTATTGCCGTTCAAACAGCCAACTGTGTTCAGGATACTTCAGCTGCCTGGTGAAGTCAGGGAGGGAAGAGGACACAGTCCTGGCCACGCTCTGGAGGAAGTAAGCCCCACCCTGGCGATGCTTGACTAAGTACTTAACAGAGGGCATAGCTAACCCACGGAAAAGGAGCTTTCTCGCATAGAAATCCTTCTTGCCATTCGGTCTTCATTTAACGCCCTTTGATTTGCTTTTCAGAAATGGGCTGGTATTTACCGTTAATGGTGCAGTGATATTTTGTCATTCATCATAATGCCTTTGACCGGTTATTTTTGTTTCCAGGGAAAGCCAAAGGCTGCAGAAAGCCCAAACCTGGCTATAGAGGCATCTCCCAAGCTCTGTTCTTAGCTCTCTGGTATATGTATATACATACATACAGATATAACACACATACGCATATATAATACATACACATATAAATATACCCATATGTGTGTATATTTATACACACACACACACACACATTGTGCCTAGGCACTGTTATGCTGAGCTTGTCTTTGCTATGAGCACAAGGCCTGCCTTGTACTTTTATGACCTCTCCTTGGCAGGTACCAGTTGCACCTTGTACTTGTTAGGGTTGAAAATGTCTCCAAACATTGGCACCTGTCGCCCCCCCCTCCCCAAAGTCAAAAGCATCCTTTTAGAATCCGGGCTAGAGGAATAGTTTGGGTCCAAACATTGGCACCTGTCCCCCCACAAAGTCAAAAGCATCCTTTTAGAATCTGGGCTAGAGGAACAGTTTGGCTCAACCCTTTGCTCAGAGCACAGGACAAGATTGGGGGTGGACGAACGTGGAGCTGTCTGGGGGTTGGTAGGGCTGGCAGCTCTTGGCATGGAGGGTCAGAACCCCTCCCTGTTGTCTTTTCTGCTCTGGCTCAGCCCCTCCTTTCCTCCTGCAGACGGTCTTGAACCGTGAGCATTACTCTGAAACTCATTTTTCAGAGGAGACTCCATGCCTGCTGGCCTGGCTGGCAAGACAGGAAAGACACGAAGCTTAGGAAGCCGTTAACGCTTCGATCTCTACTTCGTTCCGTTCCTTGCCCAGCAGGGTTCATAAGAAGTGGCATCTCTTCCTTTTTCCAGTCTGAGACTTGGGCTTTCTTGTTTCCTGCCCCTGCGTGAGCTGTATTTCTGGCATGCTTGTTTTAGGAATGCCGTGGTGGAAAGGGGTGGCTTCGCTTGCATCTTTTTCTAGAGCTGTTTTATGTGGTGGGTATTTGCAGCTAGGCTGCAGCGCAGGATGTAGAAGAAATGTCCACCGTGGGTGTTCTTATCTTTTCTGGGAATGCTTTGCCGCTACTGTAAATGAACGTTTCCAACAAGGAACTCAAACACACACACACACACACACACACACACACACACACACACACACACAGCAGCTGTGGAATGTGTCTTGGGTGTTCTAGAACGGAGCGCTTGTTTCTGATTACCAGGCTCCCGGTAAAAGACTCGAGTGTTTAGGGTTGTGTTTGATAATGTGCAACTCAGGCTTCTCTAATGAGAAGATGGTTTATGGTTTGCAGATGGGACTCTGGGCGCATCTTCTGGAGCAATCCTTCGCTTGCCCCTGACCTTCATGTGTCGGCATCTTGAGCTGGGCTTTGGACCTGGCCTAAGTAGTTAACTCGGCAAGCCTACACGATACCAAAGACTAGCCCACCAAAGCGTGGGGAATGTCATGGTTTAATGGGGGCCAGGTCAAGTGTCCCCTGTCATCAAGGTTGCCTTCAGGGAAGCCTTTGGTTGGCAGTGGATATGTGAAGAGAATCGGATCCCGCCCCCTCCACCCCCACCCCAGCCTGCTTCCTTCTTTGAGTGTTGGCAGGGTTTCTCCTCTCGGGGTCCTAGGTATCAGTCATCCTGTCTTCTTCCGAAGGGAGAGATTGGTGTCAGGAACTTATCAAACCATACTCGGCCCAAGCTTCTCGACATAAGGAACCTTCTCTGTTGACTTGGTCAATCTTGTCTTCATCCATCTTGAGCCGACTATATATATATATGGTGTTTGAAACAGGGTCTGGCTGGCCCGGGATTCACTATGTAGACCAGGCTGGCCTTCAGTTTACAGAGATCTCCCTCCAAGTGGTGGGATTAAATGCTTCCACCACCACACCCAGCCATTAATGTGTTTTTAAGCAAAAAGCACAAAACGGGATGAGTGAAATGGCTCAGTGGGTGAAGGCACTTGCCCCTAAGCCTCACGTCCTGACTTCAATTCCCAGCATTCATTTGGTAGAAGGAGAGAATCAACTCCCTTAAGTTGGTCTTTGACCTCCACATGCCATTCACAATAAACAAACAGGCAAATAAATGTTTTTTAAAGACACAAAACAGTGGACTCAATTTTGGGTTTAGCTGCTGACCCTCATTGTGCTCCCTAAGAATGCCCCCTCTCTCCAAGGTGCTGCTTTCAGGACGAGACCCCCTCCGAAGTGCTTGTGTTCTGTGACAGTTAACCCTAATCCTCTCTTCCACTTAACAAAGTCATGGAGGCTTCCAGAAATGCAATATCTAGCCTCGTATTCAAGAGGGTGGTTTCATTTAGCCATGTCCTCGTGAATACTTCCTAGCTAGTTTCAAAGGTGGCTCCCAGATTCCTGAAACAGCTTCGGGGCAGGGTTGGATGGAAATGTAGGATTCTGTGTCTCTTCCGGGATGTGGGTTCACCCCCAGGTTTGAGGCGCACCGCTGCCTGCAGCACACCCACAGGGATGTGCATGGGACTTGTGTCTACGCCCCTCCCCTCTG
Source organism: Microtus pennsylvanicus (assembly GCF_037038515.1). Lineage (NCBI taxonomy): Eukaryota > Metazoa > Chordata > Mammalia > Rodentia > Cricetidae > Microtus > Microtus pennsylvanicus. Next base: position 8,904,572 of record NC_134600.1, on the reverse strand, counting down.
TTCCCTGTTTTCATCGTCCCAGGATGGTTTGTCAGTCAGTATCTGTGCGTGGGCTTGGCGGAGCAGTCCATTTGCCCCGTAACTATGATGTCACCTGTGTTAGACCGGCGACACAGTTGAACGTTCTGTGCCTGGACAGACTCACCCTGGAGTGCTCCCTCTCCTTTCCAAGGGAGTCCCAGGGCAGATGTCGTCTTGAAGCAGCTAAGAGACTTGGGCTGTGCTTTGTGGGTCACATCTGTTTCTTTTATTTTCTAGATTCCATGGAGGTCTGCCTGTTGGGCATAGACTAATAAATTATGTATTGCTTGTGTCTTATTTTAAATGACTCTGTTTTGACTCTCGGTATCGCTCTTGCTGTATTGGACTTATGTAATCACGATTATATAAGTAGCTTTGCTTCGAAGTTAGAGAGTTTAAGTTTTGCCTGCCTCTTGTGATCTACAAACCTCACCCACTTCCATCAAGCATACAGTAATGGAAGATTTCTGAAATAGCCTTACTGACAGTTTTGATGGAGGAGTAGAAACCTTACCTGTCTCCCACTCATTAGCAGCTCATCTACAGGAGTTAAAAGATGTTGAATTAGGCAAGATCACGTTTAGAGTAATGCTCGAAACAGTCCCGAGATTCAGGGCTGTCACATGTTCCACGTGTGTTTCTAATAACTGACGGAAGTTTTAGCGGCTCACTAAAATCGCTGCTGGATACGTGTGTTTGGTAACTGTGGGCAGAAGTGCCATCACCGTGAGCTGTGTTTGCCAGAGTTATTCCTGTCCAGTACTACGGCTGCTTTGTGTTTCTGCTTGGAATTATTTGTTTTTCTATCAGCTTTCCTGATGCATCTGTTTCTTTCTCACCAGCCTTTGGAAACGCCAAGACTGTGAGGAACGACAACTCGTCCCGATTTGTAAGTATTTGTAGAAGCTTAAGTGCTAACACTAATGTTTAACCCATGTGTGTTTAAACAGGCAGATGTTTAATATTTAATATGCACATTTTTAAGGTCAGAAGAGGGCCACCCCCAGTCGAGACCCACTGGAAGGTCAATAAGAGCTCTGTGTTGTTGTTTGCTTATTTATGTTGCTTTCTGAAATTCTTTCAGTTTTTCTTGGAATGACAAGCTATTTTTATCATGTTTTCTCCTCATCTTCAATCATAAAATTCTGTGAATTTAAATAAGACTATTTAGAATCATTTCTTTCTCATCTGGAGCTTGGCCTTTAGAAGTCATAATTAAGAATCAAAAACTCAGCCCGACAGTGGCGGCGCACGCCGTTCATCCCAGCACTCGGGAGGCAGAGTTAGGCAGGTCTCTGTGAGTTCGAGGCCAACCTGGTCTACAGAGTGAGTTTCAGGACAGCCAGGGCTGTTGCACAGAGAAACCCTGTCTTGGAAAAACCAACCAACCAAAATAACGAAAAGAACCAGAAATTCAGGTAAAAAAAAAATAGATAGCTCAAAGTGAGTCGTTTGTATATATGTTGCCCTCTGCTCCTATTGTTGGTCTCAGGAAGGACAAGATGTTTTTTTTTTTTTTAAAACCCCCTGAAGGTAAAATCACTAGGACTGATAAGTACGAGGGGCTGGGAGATCTGGATACTGAGAACCAGAGTTAACTAATGTCTTGTCATGATTGAGCCTGAAACACTGCTTCTAGTCGAGGCCAACCCTCACTGCTCTTCCAGTCTTCTATCCTGTAACCGTCCAGCTTGTGCCTGCTTGTTGGGGGACTTGGTTCTTGAGCTCCTTTGTTCTTCACCAAGACATGGACACCGCGTTGGGAGCAAATGTGTTGAGTGTCACAGTGCTGTGTCTGCTCATTGCAATGCAGGGGGCTTTGTGAATGCCAAGCCGTACACTCTGGCACCCCTCTTTTCCTCCGCTTTCCTCCCTTTCTCTTGTCTCTGTTCCTTTTGGTTACAGGACCTTGTTAAGTTACTCAGGTTGGTCTTGAACTCATTTAGTAGCTCAGGTAAGCGTTGAGCTCTCTGGTTTTTACCAAAGCCTTCTAAGAGTTTTGTTTGTTTGTTTGGTTGGTTGGGTGGTTGGTTTTTTGAGACAGGGTTTCTCTGTAGCTTTGGAGTCTGTCCTGGAACTAGCTCCTGTAGACCAACCAGGCTGGCCTAGAACTCACAGAGATCCGCCTGCCTCTGCCTCCCGCTTGCTGGGACTAAAGGCGTGCGCCACCACTGCCCGGCCCAAAGCCTGAGTAGGTGGGATTAAACATCTGTACCATTTGGCCTAGCTCCATGATGGTACTTTGAGATTGTTCCTTTTTTTCTTCTTCTGTTGTTTAGCCAAAAAAGAAAAGGAAAAAAAGATCATTCATTTTCTGAGCCATCTTCTCCCCTCATTGCTTGTACCAGTAGGATCAGTTTTGGTAATCTTTGATGCCTCTCTACCAGGGGTTCTCCCTTGCTCCCATCTTAGATCCCTGCTGGCCTTCTCCATAGACGGGTTGTCCGGAGCTTAAAGAAAGAAATGGTCTCAGACAGAAGTAACTTAGGAAGTAGAAGGCTAAATAAGATCCCAAACCCAGGGCTGTGAGTTTTTCCATTGGATTAGCCCGTTACAGTCTCATAACCAGTTTGATGCAGGCCTTTTCTTGTGTGGTCACCTAGATAATCTCATTGCAGAAATAGAGTCTGAAGTGAAGTAATTACAATGATCAGGCTTCGTTATGTGATAGAAATTTAATTTTGTTCGCCAATTGTGTACACATGCACTTTTAAACATATTTACAAATGTGTGTGGCCATGGCGATGCAAAGACAGGAAACTGAATTGCTTAGAAGGTCAGGTGTTTTTTAATATTTTTTTTTTTATTGCAGTGGTATTTAAGATCCTGCAAATGGCTTGGCGGGCTGTTTAGCTTATTAAAATAGCTTCAGAGAAATCCTCTTATAACTTGGGTATTAGGATATGGGATTAACACTTGATTATAGGCTAGATCATTTCGTGCCCAGCTTCTAGTAATTCCTCTGTTTGTGGTCTATGACTTGATTAATAAAACACCCAGACGCGTGGTGTCATTTCATAATTGGATTCTGTGCCATCTCGTGGAATTGTGGTGTTGCTCGACAGAACCCTTGGCTCTGTTTGGTGAATCTAGAATGAATTTGTTGATCGCTTCACTGAGAAATCTGACAGAGTCTGCGATGCAGTAGTTAAGACACATTGGTCATAGCTGACACTGGTAAAAATGTATTCAAGGACAGCCCTCACAGTGTGTCCTGTATGCCCCAGTATTTCTGGTTTGGCATATGGGACTTTTATTTTTTATTTATTTATTTATTTTTTTAGAATGAGACAGTATTTTAGGGCTTTGTTGATTAGTGTTCTTCCTTAAGCAGCAAATAAGCATCTTCCGTGTGTAGACTGATAACTAGGCACTGGGGGGCAGAGGGCAGCGCCTGTACTTTTGCTTTTGCCCAATCTCTCATTCATTTTTTTTTGAGACAGGGTTTCTCTGTGTCACAGCCCTGGCTGTCCTGGAACTCTCTTTATAGACCAGGCTGGCCTCAAACTCACCTGTAATAATTGCTTTTTGGTCGTCTGTTCAAATACCTTAAAAAGCCAGCCTAGGAAGGATTTATTTTGGCTTATAGTTTGAGGAGAAACATCCGTCATGGGTGCCGGGGCAGGTCCTGACACTATGCTGTCCATTCGGTGGTCCCCAGGTCCAGTTGCTTCCACAACCTCCCCAAGCAGCCCCACCAGCTGGGACCAAGTGTTCAAACAGCAAACCGTAGGGAACATGTCCCATTCCGGAAGTGACACTGGGACCTTGGAAGGTGTCCAGCTCCTGTCTCGCTTACCCTTCCTTCCACCCACTCTCTAGATCCTGTTGCCCCTTCGTCCAGGGGCTCCTATCAAAGTTATCACCTGCAAGGCCGATCCTTCGCTCCCTCTCTGCTTTTCTTCCCTCATCTCCCGCTGCCTTTTCTCCTCTGTCCCCACCATTCTGGAGGTTCTCTCTGTCAAGCCCAGGACTGTCCCTGCGACTCTGAATAGCTATGGTCCTGTTTCGCTTCTGCTGGAAGCACTCAACGGTTTTCTCCCAATTGGTGTAGCCAGCCAATGCCCGGATCCCTTGATTGCTACAGCATCCAGCCTCCTCCTTTCCAGCCCGTTGCACGCTGGTCAGGTGATCTTGTAAAGTGGCAAATCTGATCCTGCCTTCTTCTTTAGGAGCCTTCAGTAACAATGGCTCATGTCAGGAGAATGTCAAAAAGTCATGCTAACCTGACTTTGGTCTCCAGCCTGAAGCCCCACCTCACTGTCCCTAACAGCTGGTTCTTGGTTTTTATGCCTGCTCCTTCTCCTCCTCCTGCTCCCCCACCTCCCAGCAGACTTGGCGTTTGCCGTGAACTCACTTCTTCTGCTCCCGTCTTCACCCCTGGCATAGCCGTCTGCGTCCATGAGCTGTGGTAGGCTTGTCTCTCCACCACCGTGTCCTGCTTACCAGGCTGTGAGCTCCTTCCCAGCAGGGACTGTGTCTGGTTTCTCGCTCCCCTTTCTCAACGTAGAAGAAATGATTTGGAGACATTCGCTCGGGGCCTAAGTGACCATTTCAAAGGGTAGATGGCCCTGGGAGAGGAGCTGGTGAGGGAGCGTCCATAAGCTAAGAAAATGGCCCAAGTTGCATTGTTGACCGAGTGCCATGCAGTCAAGTCTTTTCTCTCTTTCTGTCACATTTTGAAAATAAATATAATTCTTAGGGAAAATTCTGTACATAGTATCTATCTGATTGTGATCGAGGCAGGACATGAAACAAAGCAAAAGAATTCCTTATTAAATACACATACTCTTTGCTAAGCACAAAGCAGATGCCACGGCTATTCTGCTCTTCCTGGTAACTCTTCATCAAGACCATTGAAGGCTGCTTCTAAAATTTACGAGATTTGACGCCACGTGTCTTATGATACTGCCCGTGGAGTGTAAGGTGACCCTGGGCTCTATACAATCTACGTCAAACGCCTCTCAATGGGATACGTAGGCTTTCGCTCTGAGCTTGTGGCCCGCATCATTGTGTTTTGATTTGAACAGTTGGAAATCTGGGGGGAGGGATTGCGTTTCACCCGCTGCCTAATGCGGAGTTTGTAACAATGACTTCAGACACATTCTGCCTATAAAATAAAATGAAATAATTTATCTTTCCAATCAGTTTTCCTGCCAAGACTAGTGCCCTTGTTTCTCAGTCTTGATCTGAGACTGTCTCCCCTTCATGAAGTTTGGAAACTATCTGAAATGGAAAGGCCACATGATGGAAAGGACCCCCCCCGCCCTCTCCCCCGCCCCCCCCAGTGTGTGTGTGTGTGTGTGTGTGTGTGTGTGTGTGTGTGTGTGTGTGTGCGCGCGCGCGCGCACCTGCGTATGTGCATGTGTACAGAGATCTGTTTTTAAATTAGCTACAGGCTAGATGGGTTCTAGGTGGTGGCTTTGCAGTGTGAATTATTCATGGAGACTGGTTTGCCTTATGGGTAAATGAGCTGGCTTTCTTGATTACATCCATACAAAGGACTGAAAATGAGTTAGGATGCTCCCTTCTGAAGCACGCAGGCTGTTTTGGGATGCACTGACGGAGTCTCTCTTTGACAGGGCAAATATATGGATATTGAATTTGACTTTAAAGGTGACCCGCTGGGAGGCGTGATAAGTAACTGTAAGTATTTTACTTGACTCTTTTATCAGTCGCTTGAGAATGCTAAAACAGGCATTTGTAAGTGGTGGACTAGTCTAAATACTTCGATTGAAGAAAGGGGAAGAAGAGTGTTTGCTTTAATAAGAATTGTTAACCATGGCATTCCAGATTGCTTTACAATATAATGTAAAACATATATATGTATATGTGTATTTATGCATTCATATATATACATAAACATATACACACACACACATATATATATATTGTTTGGTTTGGTTTTGATTTTTTGAGAGAGAATTGTACTGTCTCATCCAAACAGGCCTCAAAAACGCGTGTATCCTTATACCTGGCTAAGTGTTATAAATTCATTTATTGTTACCTTTGGTAAACTGTTCAGAAATCTGCTGAAGTATTTGTACTTTATTCCTCATGGGCCTTTAAGCCAGCCTAACAAAAATATATTCCGTGACTAAAAATAAAACCGAGGGAATTTATTAATTAATTTTGTGGCGCTAAGATAGAGCCCAGGGCCTCATACACACTGGGCAGCCGCACTGAACTTTACCTTAGCCCTAAAATAGAAATAATAGATTTAAATTAGTAGCCTTTTAAAGGAAGCTTTTCTCCTGTACCGTGAGTAGGCCTTTATCTCGAATGTTATTTTGAGAACCGTGACCTCCTTTTTTTAGGCTTTCTAGATCATGGAACTGTAAATCTAGCTGTTGGTAAAACATGGACGCATTAGCCTCCTTCCCAGTGTGGAGTGAGGAACACAGGACTGGGTCCAAGGCTATGACATAGCTCCGGGTCCAGGACTTGTGGACTAGCCGTGAGTCACACCAGCGTGGCTGGCTTTGTGTGCCTTCTTGGCCTCCTAGCCAGGGAGCTTGGAACTCCCCTGATGTTTCTTTCTCCTTTGATTTCACATTTCATTTGTTTGGAAATTAATTCTAATGCAGGGGTTTATGTGACCCCGGCTGTTACCTCACTGTCCTCTCGAATGTTCTGGGTTTTAGGGTCACGTGACCAGACCAGTGCCTATAGAGATGAGTGAAAATAACTAGTCTACACTAGACACGGAAATGACAGCTGTCTAAAGTGCCCAGAACACCGTCATTGGCTTGTTAGAGTAATGGCGTGTGTCTATATATGGGGGTGCAGATACTGGGAGAGGCCGGAAGAGGGCGTCGGCTCTCCTGCAGCCGGAGTTCCAGTGGCTGTGTAATCCTCACATAGGCGCTGGGAGGCTATCTCATGTCCTCCAGAAGAGCGTTGGGCATTCTTAGCCACCAAGCCGCCTCACCAGCCATCCTCTTTGAGTGATCTAAGACCTAAAGCGGAGAGGAACTGGTCCAGCAGAGGAGGAGATGGGTAGCCAAGAACCCTCAAGCTGCCGGGGAGCGGGGGTGAGCTCCCTGATGCTGTGCAGAAGTTGGTGTTAGGAGTGATTTGTGCATACCGTGTAGCGGAACTCGTGGCATGTGTTGGGGGTGGGGGCACGAGGGATGAGAATAGGAACACACACGTATACTTACGGATGTCCGCGACTGTGTGGAGGTCAGAGATGGGTGCCATTGTCTCCCTCATTCACTCTCTACCCTGTATTTTGAGACGAAATTTCTCACTGAACCTGGAGCTCATATGTCTGGCTCTACCACTAGCTAGCACATCCCAGAATTTTTCATTTCTTTGTCTCCCTGCTGTTGGGAGGCTGCTTGTTCGTCCTGGTCACCCAGAACCAAAGTGTATTATTTAAGGCACTGCTTGGCCCATTAGCTCTAGCTTCTTATTGGCTAACTCTTACATCTTAATTTAACCCATCTCCATTCAACTGTGCATCACCACGAGGTCGTGGCCTACCAGCAAAGTTTCAGCACATCTGTCTCCAGTGGCAGCTCTGTGGCTTCTCTCCGACTCCACCTTCTTCCTCCCAGCATTCAGTTTAGTTTTCCCCGCCTAGCTCTGTTCTGCCCTACCAACAGGCCAAGGCAGTTCCTTTATTAACCAATGGTGTTCACAGCATACAGAGGGGAATCCCACATCATCTCCCCAGTGATATTACAGGCACATGCCATAGAGCCCAGTAGTAGCTGAACGAGTCGCTGAACTTTAAAACGAAATCCTCATCTTCGTTCATAGATAGGACTAGCATTTCAGGACTAGTATTTCCTCATCTTTGAAATAACGGGGGTGGGTGGATGGACTCTGGTTCTTCCGCCTCAGCATTTTTGCAGTACGTAACGTGATTTTCCTTTTGGTCTGCCTCGCTGTCTACTGTGCCGTGCTATGCATGGTGACGGCGCTGTGTGCTTGTAGGAATGTGGCGTTGTGAGGGAAGTAGCTTGAAGGGGAAGTTCTAATGTGAGAAGAAATTGTATAGGATACTCCCATTTCGATGATACGATTTTATAGGCTAACTACGGCAGCGGAAGTATGGCAGCATGCATCTCCTCCAGCCAGAAGCAGATGATGATGGCCCCTGCCAGGCTGCCGAGGCAGACCCCTTGCAGGGTACAGCAGCTAATGAGAACTGTCTCGGGAAGGGGGTGGCTCAAGTTTAAGGCCACCATTCTCAGAAGCAATTCATTTTAATTCGGCAAACTATTCATAAATCCTTAGTGCTTTCTTTTTATAAGGCGAATTAATGCTAGTTATTGCATCATTAATGCCACTTATTACAGTGGCTGGGCATTACACCGATGGTAGCTTTGGACTTGTCCTTTCACTACGGAACTTGCAGCTGAACATTCTGGAATGGTTTAATCTACAGTGTTCCCGAGGATTCTGTGAAGATAATTGGGAGTTAGTTACTTCATTATCAGCATGAGAAGATAACTTTGGATTATCATTTAAGTTCAAGTTCTAAACATAAGTCTCTTCCTGACGTAAGAATCAGAAGATTCTTACAGTATCCATGGAAAATAAATACCAAACACTTGGTGTCCGTTAAGACTAATATGCCTGTGTGAATGAGTTTCATATGGTCTTGGTTACAGTTTGTTCCCACAAAAAAAAAAAAAAATTACATCGAAACTCGTAAGCGGGAACACCCCGGTGGTTAAGAATATCCCTTGCTGTAGAGAGGGAAAGCACACATTAGTGGTGGGACAGGAAATTTCACCCCATACAGGCAGGGCTGACTCATGCGGGCCCTGGGAGCTGCCAGGCTGGCTTTGGTGCATGTAAAGCAGTGGGTGAATCGCCGGGGTTCTTGCCAGACCCTGACGCGTTAGCTTCTTGCGGGCTGGAGAAGAGCACGGGCTTTGCTTTGTCTTGCAGAAGAGATGCGTTGCTTCCTTTCCCAGCAGCCACTAGGAAAAGCCCAACTTGTCAATGGCTTAAATGATCACCCTGAGTGGTTCAGGCACCCTCTAGACGGTTGTACACCCGGGAAGTGGAGAACAAAGGCCTCCAACTCATCTCCCTTTTCCTAAAGAGGGGTGCGATACAGTCTTAGTCTGGAGCACACTTGAGAGTTCCAGAGGCCTGAGAGCAGTGTCCTTAAGAAGGCTGTGTAATTAAAATGGGAGGTGGCAGAGGCTTCCTTTAATAGAGAAGATGAGACACGGGAGCGAGTGCAGACGTCCCACTGACCTGGAGTGGCGCCTCTAGTTGGCTACGGCTTGCTGCTTACTTACTAATCGGGTGCTTGTGGCCGAAGATTTCTGTGTCGTAGTGTTCTGAACTGGAACCTTTGAGAAACTAGTTTTCTGCTTCTTTTATAATACTCCCAGGCATCTTCTCAAATCTGTGATGCTTGGAAGCAATTTAGACCGTGGAAAAACATGATCTAAATCTGCTCAGAGGCCAGCACGGAGAGGAATCTGCTCTGGAAATAGGTTCTGATTTCAAGTCTAAAGTGTAAACCAAGGTGAAAATTCTGGCTGCCCTCACCCCCGCTGGGTGTCACAGAAACACACCCTGCATGTCGTGTTTCAGCATTTGGGGCTTCTGCTTCATGCGCACAACCCACTGGTTTCTCATGCGATCACCGATGTCTATACAAGAGACAGCAAGTTACTGAAGTTCTCTGGCCCTCCCTGACTTCATCCTTGCAGTGGGAATAATCAAGCGTGTGTCAGGCTGGACCAGGGTCAGTTCTGTATTTATAGCTCCATAAAGTGCCTGGCACATAGTAAACCCTCGATAAATGTCTATTTCCCACTATTAAATGCCGACTTGTTTATTGTCTGTATGGCCTTTAACCAAATACAAATTCTGTAGTACAGAGACAACCTGTCTATTGCTGAGTAACTAGCAACTGAATAAATCTGACATCTTTCTCTCACACACACACATATACACCCCACATATACATACACATAACACATACGACCCCCCCATAAACACACACCTCATATACACATACAGTGCACATACACACATACCCCACGTATACACATATACTACACAAACATACGCATATACCACACACACACACACACTGAATATCATACGTAATTTTATGCGTTTGAAAATTTTAATAAGCAAAACTCCAGATTTAGTGGGTAATTTTATCTATATGCCTTATTTTTGGGTTTCTGGGGGTTGAAGGTAGGGCCTTCTTCTTATGCACTCTACCACCAAGCCAAATTCCAGCTCTTTTTTTCACTGTTTTCTGTGCTCACCCGGCAGGCAGCATGGGGGAGATGCACTCTGCATGTCCTGGGGATGGAGCTCAGGTTTCTAGACATGGTGTCTTACACCTTTTCCCCCTGGGCCACCTCACGGCCCAGCAATCTTATTTTAACAGCCTCAGTTGGATAGATTTTTCAGGAATGGCCCCACCAAATACTCATTCTGTGTCTCACCTTTGGATTGTCCCATCGTCTTTGACTCAGGACTTGACCGTGAGGTTTGTTCAGTCTGTGGAACAGTTGTCAAGGGGGCGCGGGGGCCTAGCCAGACTTGGACTGGCTGCGTAGTGGAGTTTGCCTTTGCTTTCTCTGGAGTCTCTCTTCACGACACTGTGCAGAGACATCTGTTTGGTACAGAAGAGGGCCATGAAATGGGCTGCCTGATATGTTTCTATCAGGTGTCACTCGGAGAGCCAGGAGCGAGCCCAGGACCATCAGCCTTGCTGGGTTCAGACCAGACAGAGCTACTCAATGCTTTAAGCTACTGAGATCTAGAGTACTTTCTCCCATATAGGCAGTCCGGATGAGGGAGGCCAACTGGAAAAGAAAAGACTCTGTTAGAGATAAAGCTGAGGTCGAAGAGAGTGGCTTTGGGTTTGTCACCTGAACACATAGGTGTGATAGTAACCCCCTGGCTGTTAGAAGTCAGGGAGCCAACGATGGCACTAAGTGTTCATGATTTCTCCCCGTGGCCATCGCCCCAACTGTCTCGCTGGACTGAAGAGCAAGGTCATTGTGTATGTGGTAAGCAGAGCCCAGAAGGACCCCGTCCGCGTCCATGCACCTCAGCCCTAGGCCTTACCGTGCAGTTGTTCCTCCAGTCCTGGGGAGGACCGATGAAGATCTAGGAAGTTTCACTGGGGACATCCCCTGCAGAGACATGAAGGGCAGGAAATGAACCAGCCCTCCGCAAAAGGCTCTTGATTGCTTTTCTCTTACATTTCTATAGAATTTATGGCGTGGTTGCTTCCTGCTTTTGTGTGTTGTCTCCCTTGGGGTGTATTGTTTAGCTTCTATGCTGTATATTGGTAACACATGGAACATGTTTTTTTTTTTTTTACATTGTGTGAGATTTATAGCTTTGTTCTTTTATATCATATCTTTGATTTCATCGATGGCAAGCCATTGAGAAACTGCCTCATCTGATTCATCCTCGAGGAAACTGATCTTAATTTGTTTCTTGACAAGCCTATGCATGAGATGGATTTGGAGAACCCTGTAGGTCAGCGGTTCTTAACCTTCCTAAGGCCGTGACCCTTGGATGCAGGTCCTCACGTGGTGGTGACCCCCGACCATAAAAATTATTATTATTATTATTATTATTATTATTGGTTTTTCGAGACAGGGTTTCTCTGTAGCTTTGGAGCCTATCCTGGAACTCCCTTTGTAGATCAGGCTGGCCTCGAACTCACAGAGATCCACCTGCCTCTGCCTCCCTAGTGCTGGGATTAAAGGCGTGCGCCACCAACGCCCGGCTAAAAATTATTTTTGATGCTACTCCATAACTTTTGTAGTTTTCAGAATTGTAATGTAAATATTTTTGGAGATAGAGGTTTGTCAAAGGGGTCGCGACCCACAGGTTGAGAAGCACTGCTATCGATGAGTCAATCAATTCTTGTGAGCTGGTTAATATCTGCCTACCAGTCAATAGTGTCTGCTTCTAATCTGCCTTCTTTGGGACCACTAATCAGTAACAAGTTAGGAGAGCATGTCATCTTATTTGTAATTTTGATTTCTTTTCTCTATGTGTGTATGTGGTGGACGTGTGTGTGTGTGTGTGTGTGTGTGTGTGTGTGTTTGTGTGTGTGTGTGTGTGTGTGTGAGTGTGTCTGGGTGTGTGGAGACCTAAAGTTAATCTCAGTAATCGTCCTCAATTGTTCTTCCTCCTTATCCATTGAGACAGTGTCTCTCAATCAGACGCCAAGCTGGCCAGCATAGCTACCGGAAGCCTTCTTGGCTATAATTACGAGCATTTGGCTATGCCTACCAACCCTTACGTGAGCCTCCGGTATTCCAGGATCTTTAAAAGGATGGTATTGATTTAAAATCTGTCCCCTAAAAGATAAGTAAACCCATGTTCATATTTAGGATTTTCCAGTAAAAATACTGAGTTCTGCTCAGTATTTCCTGGTGATTGGGTAGTTGGAGGGAAGGTCTCAGGAGCAGTCAGCATTTTCATTAATGCATGGGCTTGCAGCGTTATCCCGTCCTTGCTAGGAAAACTGAGACAAAGATGCGTCTTCATAGGCCTCTTGCAGAGCTTGAACACGCCCTTATCCTTGTTTTCTTTTTTTCTTGTTTGTTTTCTCTTCTTCTTTGATATTCTTTTCTGAGCTAACTGTATGAGATATTAGTTTTTTCCTTCTAAACATCCACTGGCTTGGATGGACAGTTATAAATAAAACCTTCATGTTCCCTCCTGTCCATCTGGACAGTGACCGGAAGGGAGGGACAGCAAACACTTCAGTAAAGATAAGGGACCACCGGGGACAGTTGGAGATGGGGGGACACGGGGACAATTGGAGATAGGGGGACACCTAGGACAATTGGAGATGAAGAGCCACTGAGGAAGTTGGAGATGGGGGGACACCGAGGACAGTTGGAGATGAGGGGACACCTAGGACAATTGGAGATGGGGGGCCAATAAGAACAGTTGGAGATGGGGGGCCAATAAGAACAGTTGGAGATGGGGGGCCAATAAGAACAGTTGGAGATGGGGGGCCACCAAGGACTATTGGAGATGGGGGGACACCTAGGACAATTAGAGATGAAGAGCCACCGAGGACAGTTGGAGATGGGGACTACCGAGGACAGTTGGGGATGATGGGGCCACCGAGGACAGTTGGAGATGGGGGGCCACCGAGGGCAGTGCCCACAGTTCCTGCTTTTTCGTTCAGGGGCCCTGCTTTTCCTGGGAGAGAGATTGTGTATAAAACAAAGACACTTTTTTGTTTCTAGGCTTGTAATCCTTTCATTATGCCCCGGGGTAATGAGAGTTCTTCTTCCCAGCCCTTCTATTCTTTTTACTCATTTTCATCCTTTCGCCTGCTTTCAAAAGCTTTCGTTTTCAGTGGGTGCAGTCACGGGTGTTCTGTTCCTCTGACGGTGTGCTCAGGGAAGGTGGTCTCCCAGATGAGCGGGCACCTGTGCATCATCTAAATCTTAGCTGCTAAAATGTCAGAAGCAGAAAGCCCCTGAAGCGCAGAACAGGTCCTTCTGTCGATCCTTCGTGGGTGATGGCCTGCTAGGTAGGAGGGCAAGTTCTGGCCCAGTCTTCCTTTGTCCCTATTCCCGTATGGCTTAATAAGTTTATCTCTCTCTAATCTGAATTTATGGCGATCTTTATATCTTGAGATGCGGTTGCATTGGGGGTTCTGGACATTCTCACGGATGCTGCTGTACCAGGGATCTGGCATTAAGTCCTCGAAATCTCCCTAGCAGAGGCCTGGCCCATGCTGCAGGCACTCCCCTGGTGGAGAAAGAACCGTGCTGAGTTCTGTTTCCCCTTCATTCAGGGCACATTTAAGTAAATGAACATGGTCAGGTGAGAAGTCCCTCCAGTGAATGGAGCTTATATCCTCTGCTTTGAGTACTTATTTGGTATGATCTCATGCTGTTTGATTATGTTGGTACATGCACATTTAGCACAAACCACCGACAGGGAGTGGCTTCAAGGATGCGTGAATTATCTGGGGGCAGGCATCTCCTCTAATTCCTTTTCTACCTGGAAGCTTATGACTTACGTGAAAAGTCGTAAAGAACCCGAAACAGGCTCCAGGGTAATAGAGTAAGCCTTGTGAGTAGTAAAAACCTTCAACTGCTTCGCAATAAAAGCTGCCTCATTTTGTGAGACAGTTGCTTAGTGAATTCCTGGATTTCGTATAAAGTCCATCATTTCCCAAATGTTTAAGAGTTTTGCGCTTCCCCTCCCCCAACGACGACAGAGCCTAAGTATGAGCCTCAGTAACTAAAGCTCCGGATTCACACTCCGATCAGTGCAGCATGAGCCTCCTTTTCTTGTCTACAGGGTGGAGGTGACAGAGTCAACCTCAGGGCCAGCACTCAGGGCTGCGTAGGCTCACAGGCGGAAAGGAAGTTGAAGTTCTGCCTCGGTTTCCTTTTTGTGCCTCTCCTTTTAAACACACGCACCGTGAGTCTTGTTTGAATACGGTGATCACTTCCGACCATATCAGTACATTTGTGGGTCCGCGTTCTTTGTCACATTGCTGGCCTTTAACTCGCTGGCGCTAATGGCGATGGATCCCACAGCCCTTTCTACACTGTCATCAACATTTTCAAAGCGGCCGAATGCCTGGCTTAGTAGCCCATGGCAGCCGCACAGTACAGCCCATGAGTCACGTGCTTTCTGAAGGTCTTATTTTGTGTCTCGATGTGTAGGAAAGAATGTGTCCATGCTGCCGAGAACGTTCGTCTCTGTAACAGCGGTGCCACTGTTACTGCTGGGTGAGAAGAGCAGGCTTGGGAGGTGTCCAGTGTGTCCAGGGTGTGGCCAAGCTCTTAGGGATCTGTAAAACCTGGGTTCTCACTTACTCTGTCTTCCTTACCCTCTCAGTCATGAGCAACTTGTCCTCTCTGTCTGGAAGTGTGTGTGTGCGCGCGTGCGCGCGTGCGTGCGTGCGTGCGTGTGTGTGTGTGTGTGTGTGTGTGCGCGCATGCGTGTGTTTGTGCTCACATGCACGCGTGTGCCATGGTGCTTGTGCGGAGGTCAGATTTCTGGAGTTGGTCCTCTCCTTTGTCTGAGGCAGGGTATCATAGTCATTGATGGAGTACCAGGCAGTTAACTCCTGAGAGTTTGGGGATTCTCCTCGCTCCTTCGATCTCACCGGACATGCACTGCCACATCCTGGTTTTCCTTGCCCTCCGGGTATCCGAACTCTGACCCACATACGTGCTTGGCATGTGCTCTGTCCACTGAGTCATTCCCCAGCTGTCCGTGTCTCATCACACCTGGAAAGGCTGTTGTATTGGTGTGTGTGGCGCGGTCACTGACCAGAGAAAGAAAGCCTTCCTGTTTGCTGATTGCTGAATTGTTCCCGGTGCCTAGTGGGCGGTGATTCCGCTGCAGGAATCTGTGTGTGAATGAACAAAGCAGAATATAGCCCTTGTTTGTGTTCCTCGTGTAGTCAGTCACTTTCTTCAAGGCGTGGGGACTCCTTTGAGGATTCGCTTCTCTGTGAGGAATCTGCCCATGGCTTCTTTGTTCCCAGAATTGCACACTAACTTCTGCCAGGATCTCTCAGAAGCTTGACCACTTGAGAAATAGAACCATACTGTCTTTTTAGTTGTTTATTTTTCTGCACTCGTGGATACATGTTAATTGTCTAAAATTTCTTTTTTTTAAAATTTATTTATTATGTCTATAGTGTTCTGAGCACCAGATCTCATTATAGATGTGTGTGAATCATCATGTGGTGGCTGGGAATTGAACTCAGGACCTCCAGAACAGCAGTCAGTTCTTTTAACCTCTGAGCCATCTCTCCAGCCCAGAAATTCCATTTCTTTACAGATGGCGAATATTATACGCTGTCTTTACCCCTGAGTTGTATTGATCTGTATTGATCTGTGCTTCTCACTTTTTACCCCTTCATTTTGCTTTGCCACAGTTTGGGGAGACCTTGCGGTCACCCAAGTCTTGTGACAGCTGGAGACGAACATAAACTAATCTGGAATAGATAGGTTTTTGCCTCCCATCTCTTTGTTCTCTTTGTTTGTTTTGTTTTTTGAAACAGGGTTTCTCTGTGTAGCTTTTGGAGCCTGTCCTGGAACTAGCTCTTATAGACCAGGCTGGCCTCAAACTCACAGAGATCCTCCTGCCTCTGCCTCACAAGTGCTGGGATTAAAGGCATGCGCCACCACTGCCCGGCTTCATCTCTTTGTTCTTAGAAGCAACCAGATGTATTTAGAGCCTTCTAGGTCCCCGTTCACTGTGGCTCTGCAGTGTTAAATTCTTCCCTCCCTGCATCCTCAAACGCCCTTGCAGATGCCACAAACACAAATGAAGATCAGTGAGCGTTCCCTCGGGAGCCTTCACGGTGCTCTCCCTTTGACTTCACACCCAGTTCAATAGCATCTGGGTTTCAGTGTGTTTAGGACTAAGTGTGTCGGGAACATCAGTAAAGAGAACCGATGGCTTAGAATGTCATCGCTACGGTGTTGTGTAGCTAAAAGCGTGCGTTTATAAGGATACGTCTTAAAATTAGCTTTTGCCAGCAAAGCTTGGCTGGGTTTCTGTGTCTCTGGTGAGGGGTTAGCGGGACTCTAGGCAGGAGGAGAACTGCTGCCTGTCGCTCTGTCATGACGCCTCCTTTCTCGTTTGTTAGTTTGTCATTGCTGAGTGTGGAAACTTGACGAGACCCTACGTTTAAGAGAGGGAAAAGTGTCTGGACTCAGTGACTGAATAGGGCCAGGTGACACAAGATCCTCAAACTTTGGTGATCTAGAGAACCCGCTCTAATTCTGCTGGAAGGCAAAGGAACATGGAGGCCGGAAGCCGCGTGTTCTGATTTCAAATCTGGCTTCCACAGATAGCCTTGCCCATGTGCTCAGCTGTGCAGTGAGACCCACTGAAACAAGGCACTATTCAAGAAACACTTACACCCAGGGCCCGGCAGTTTGTCTGTTAGCTTCATAATTATGATGTGGAATATGAAAGGATGCATTTCGGTGCTTACAGTTGCGACATTATATTTTTGAAACTTTAATGTGACCATTAAACGCCTAGTGTTAAGAGCTATTATCCTGAACGGGTCTGTTGGGAATAACTGCCTCCGTGGGTGATTTTAGTCGAGTTGTGCTTCTGTTTCGAGGAAGCCCTTAAAATATAACTTCTTTTATTGTTTTATTTTAGTAGTATAAAGTAACGAAAGAGGAAGCAAGAATTAAAGCCATAGTTGAAGGCAAAACGGATTTTATACAATTAAATTTTCTTCTTTTTTTTTTTTCCCTGTTAGATCTCTTAGAGAAATCTCGTGTCGTTAAGCAGCCAAGAGGCGAAAGAAACTTCCATGTCTTCTATCAGCTGCTCTCTGGAGCCTCTGAGGAGCTGCTCCGTAAGTCTGCGTTCCTATTTGCTTTTTATTGTCGCAGCGATTCCTGAAGCCTTCTCTACGCCACACGTTCCTGTATGTTTTCCCTGTCTGCATTCTCGTTGCATCTTCTGTTTGCTCCTACCGCAGCCCAGCATCTCTGTCTTATGTCTGCATCTCACCAGGGATCAAGTCATACGCCTCAGGCGTGTTAGGGGAGCCTTCTGGTCAGGGAAGGACCGCTCACACATTTAAAAGTGAAACAGAGGACCAGAACACTTACAGGAAGAAAACTGGCCATGTGTAATAAAGGCCTACGATTACAGAAGAATTTTCTGAGTGAGGATTTTAAAAACCATGGGGAACGGGGTGAGCAAGATGTCTCAATGGTAAAGGCACTTGCGTTCAAGTCTGATAACCTGAGTTCTGCCTCCTGGACTTAACGTGGTTTAAAGAGAGAACCAGCTCTCACAAGCTGTCCTGACTCTACCCCCTTGCCACGATGCTACAAATGCATGTACTTACCATACATGCCCTCACAGTGTCAGAGAAAATGGATAAGTGTAATAATTTTTAAAGTCCTAGGGAAGATATTTGAGGCCATACAAGAGTTAACCATCTGACTTTCGGAGATTTTGTGGCATTAACATAAGTTCACAAGGAAATTATTAATTGCTGCTGGCTACGTACGTCATCAAACAGTTAAAGCGAGAAGAGCTATGGAAAACCGTTCACACTCAGAGAGACACGCTCTGTCCGTTACTTTTCTTCTTTCTGTGACTGAATACTTAGGAAGAAGCCGTGTAAGAGCGGGAAGGTGATTTGGCTCAGGGTCCGAGGAACACAGGGATGGCAGTGGTGGTAACCGTGTTGGCACTTGTACAAGTTGACCGTGTGACTGCTCGCATCTGGGCAGACCAGCAGCATCGTGAGGTGAATGCTGGCGTTCCTGAGGCTCGCTCTGGGCCCCATGGATGCCTCCATCCACATATTATCCAGTCTGTCCTCACTCTGTGAAACCTCTCTCAGAACACTGAGAGGTGTCTGAGGCGATCTAAATTCAGTTGACAATGAAAATTAACCCTCATCACCATGGAATAGTCAACAGTTGTGCTAGGCAGTGGTGGCGCACGCCTTTAATCCCAGCGCTCGGGAGGCAGAGGCAGGCAGATCTCTGTGAGTTCCAGGCCAGCCTGGTCTACAGAGCGAATGCCAGGACAGGCTCCAAAGCTACACAGAGAAACCCTGTGAAACAAGCAACAGCAACAAAAAGTCAGCAGATGCACCCTAAAACACACTGAGTTACCCACTCGGCATATTCTAGCGGAAGTGCGAAAAGGAACAGCTAGGAAGTGTTCTGATGTCTAGACTTGGAATTTACTGATCTAATGCATGCGCCCGAGTGTCCGTAGCAATCTTCCAAAGAATCACCGGATGGTCAGTCTGTAGCCAGTCGCACCACTTTATGGGGTATATATCATAATGATTCATGTGAGCCCAAAGCCAAGTTATATGAAGGACGTTTCCCACCCCCTTGTATTTAGCTATCCTCCATCCCAATATTTGCCATGCAATAATAAATGTTCAGCAGTAACAAAAGTGGGCTTGGGAGAATCACTGCTATTGATCTCTGTCCATATTGTCAGTCATTTGAAATACATTTCCTGATCTAACGTTATCGATTTGCGTGCCTGACTCCACAGAGAAGCTGAAGCTGGAGCGGGATTTCAGCAGATACAACTACCTGAGCCTGGACTCCGCCAAAGTTAACGGGGTGGATGATGCCGCCAATTTCAGAACTGTCAGGGTAAGAGGAGGGTGCCTTCTCCGTGCTTGAGAATGGGCAGCCCCGTTGCTTAGCCAGAACCGCTGCAGGTTCAGTTTCTCTGCATTGTCGTTTATCCCCCCCCCCCCCCGTTAGACACGTTCATTGTGCGTCCCCCAGGTTAGAGAATCCATTGCGTTTTCATTCATGTGGGTTTGCACCTGCTCACGAATCACCCCAGGTTGTGAAGGCCGCGTTTACTCGAGCGTGCTGTTTTACCATTGGTGAAAAGGAGCCTGCATCTTTTGTTCTGGGACTTGACTCTCAGTGTGTGTTGAAATTCCATGTGTTTTTATAGCCAAAGCTAATTTCACAAATATGAAAACTGCCCTTGGGTCCTCTTAAGTCCAAAGTGTTTTCAGGCAGAAAAATCCTGTTTTCCGGGAGATTTACGCGTCAGAAGAGTCCGAGTTCCTCATTCTAGAAAAGAAGCTGACTTCTGCGTAATCCTCTCTTTTCTGGCTTTATGTGGCCTACACTCTCTGACATCATGGTCCCTGGGCTCTACTTCGCAGTGGGACAGCTGGGGCTGCGGGGAGGAGCAGGGCTGGGACAGACGAAGCCAGATGGGCACCCGTTAATGCTGAGGCAGAATGGAGGGGATGCGGGGTGTTTTCCTCATTCCCGCTACTTGTGTATACGTTTGGAGATCTCCATAACTCTCACCGCCGTATAAACTAGTGCCACACGTCCGGAGGAGAGTAGTACCAGCTGGTGTCAGGACGTAAGCATTTGTAGAGCTGTAGACACACCGGCATATGGAAGCCATAGTCCGGACGTGATTTTTGTTTTAAGGCTTGCATCCAAGGCCAGCTCTGTAACCACTCTCCCTGGCACATGCTTGGCATTCGGTGCACATTTGTGAATGAGTGAGTGTCCCTGGCACCCTCCGGGGTTCTTCACCTTTGCAAGCCGGGGTCCTTCTCATCTGTGAAATAAGCAAGGGCTGTTTCTGTTGTTGAAGGCTGTAGAGACATCTTGTTTGGCTTTAGTTCTAGAATCAGAATCCCTGTGTGGAAAAAAAAAAAAAAAAGATGACATGTATGGAAACCAGCTGGTTGATTTGAAACGCGGGGGGGGGGGGGGGGGCTGAGGCTCAACTCCCAGCCTCCTCTTGTGTACACAACTCTGCCATTAAGTGTGCCTGGAAGGCTCTGAAGTCACAGTCTGGAACCACGGAGCAAGATAATTGTTTTGTGTTTAAAATTTTTTTTTTAACCCAGAAGTAAATCTGTAGTAGCAGTATTCATTAGGTTTCATTATTTGTTGAAAACAAGCAAACACCCACAGGCACAGAGCTGCAGAAGGCAAACAGGTGCCCCTCTCTCTCCTTCAGAACGCCATGCAGATCGTGGGCTTCACCGACCACGAAACCGAGTCTGTCCTGGAGGTCGTGGCCGCTGTCCTGAAGCTGGGGAACATCGAGTTCAAGCCCGAGTCGCGAGTGAATGGCTTGGATGAGAGCAAAATCAAAGATAAAAACGGTCAGTCAGTAGGGCAGCCGCTTGACTCGGGGCTCTTGCTTTGAACTGCTGCCCAGTCTCTAGTCTAGAAAGCCAACCTTGGGATTCCCATCAGTTTGAAAGAACTTACTAGCGAAACTAAACCGAAACCCCGTGGCAGTGACGTTTGCCCTTCTCAAGTTCGTACCTGTTTACGTGCCGAGCGTGATGTAGAAAGAACAGCCGAGGGCTTGATAGTGACCACGGGTACCTCACTGTTTTGTGCCTGTCTTCTTCTGCTCCCCAACAGAGTTAAAAGAAATCTGCGAACTGACCAGCATCGATCAGTTGGTTCTAGAAAGAGCCTTTAGTTTCCGGACCGTCGAAGCAAAGCAGGAGAAAGTTTCGACCACCTTGAACGTGGCTCAGGTGGGTGAATTGTAACATGCAGAGGAAAAGGTTCCTTACGTGGTGATACTTTTATGGCATATGTTATTTTGCAGACAGTTAGTTACCTCATGGTCAGGCTATATTCCACATACTGTTCTAGGCGTTGGCAACACTAAGGAAAACTAAACAGATTAGCGGGGGTGTAGGAGAATAGGAAGTAGGATAATGGTCAGTAGATGCCATAAGTAATCTAGCGAGCAGCAGTTGCTAAGTACAGTGACCAAGAGAGAGAGAGAGAGTAGAACGGGATGAGGAAGATCGATGTCCATAGGGACAGGAAGGAAGGGTGATTCTTCTGATTGAAAGTGATCTGGGAACCGCGCAGAGAGAGCATCCTGCAGAGATGGGTACGATCTATGATCCTCCTCGTGTCCCAAAGGGTCCCTCGGACTTGCTGTCAAGAGCAGAGCCTAGGGGAAACAGAGCAGAAGGGCGGTTGGCGGAGCGCTCGCCAGTCCAGACCCAGATGGTTGCATTGGAGCCAGGGCATGGGACCTTTCTGGACCGGCTTTGAACTCGAGGCTAAGAATTGCTAACGGTTTAATGCCTGGTGGGAGAAGAGTGAAGGGAGGGTGGTTGATTCAGTACGGTCAGAGAAGAAACAGGTAGACGGGAGAAGCCCAGATGGTCAAGGCAGACTCTCTGTTCTCTATGTTGTACCCCGACTATGCCACTGGACTCTTCCTAAGACCCGAATCTGAGTTGCTTCTGCAGATGCGTGTGCAATGCGTGTGCAACCTAAGCACATTCAGGTGGCATCTGGAGGCCCTCGTGGTGTGAACTGTTTGGTCTGTTGAGTTTGACATTTTTCTCCCCGTCAGTGCTGATCCGGGCTGTAATCAAATGGCCAACTCAGGGCTTTTCACTTGGGTCTGCTTCCTTTTCACACTATTGTGTATTCTGGTCTCTCTTCCTTACACCTAGCCGCCAGCCGCTGGGAGGCTGCAGAGTCGGACTTATCCAGTCCGATCTCATTCCTGTAAGTGATGGCTTCAGCCTTCAAATCTCTCGGTCAGGGAGAACTGACCTCACTGAGAAAATGTGCAGAGCGCATACCCCCACAAACCCATATTGGAGAAGAGCTCTGTAGACAGATAGGATTTACCTGGGAAAGAATATCCATCCGCCAGCCAGCCTGGGCTCCGGTTTAGTCAGGACTCACAACATGCCTGGGAAGGTCAAGTTGGGCCCAGAGAATGCCTGCAGTGGGGCTCAGACTTGGACACTCGTCATAGTTATCTGGGTGGCTTGTCTTAGGATCCTTCTGTCTGTCTGTACCTCCTGAGAGGTGGGTCCTGCGGTCTGGTCTCGAACTAAACAAGTTGGGATTCTGATACAAGCCAAGGCACACTGCCTGCCGCAGGCTCACATTTGAGAGAGGCCATCCAACTAGGTTAGCAGCCAGAAGGGTTGTCCTGTGTGAAGTGAGGCCACGGAAGGCCTGTGTTTCAGAGGCCGTGGAAATACGTGGACTAGGGGTCTGCTTTTCTGGTATTATCTTCTTGCTTTTATTCATCCTATCCAGAAACCAGACCCGGTTCCTCTTTTAGGCTCTCCAGCATCTACCGTGATGCTCTGCTTAGACTCATGCCCTCTGTAATCTGACTCCACTGATGTGACTTATCTGAGTGTTTTGTTTGTTTTGTTTTTTTGCAGGGTTTTTCTGTGTAGCCCTAGCTGCCCTGGAACTAGCTCTTGTGGACCAGGCTGGCCTTGAGCTCACAGAGATCTGCTTGCCTCTGCTTCAAGTGCTGAGGTTAAAGGCGTGTGCCACCACCACCAGACCCGAGTTTATTTTTTTCTTGGTGTTTTTCCTCTTGTTTGTCCATCATCCGTATGCCATTGCTCCTTGCTTCTGCCCATCTGTGGGGTTCATGTGACTGTTCTCTATCCAGAGAAGAGATTTGCCTGATGAAATAGGCTCCTAAACCCCCATCTCCTGACCTCTTTCTTCTCTGTACTGAGTGAGGTCTTTGTGGCTATCTAGGTGATCTCCGCTGCCCTGCGGCTGCCTCTCCATCTGTATCCCACCTTGCCTGCTTAGCACTTCCCACCCCAGCCTCTCGGAAGTAGATGGCACCAGGGCTTTTCCTCCCTGGGCATCCGGCAGATGCAGAAAAGCAGACTGGAAAAACAGACGTTTTCCCTGTGTGCTTGGGGTCTGAGGCAGTGAATCATCACCCTTGGTGTGCTCCTCCTTTCCATACAGCACAGTAGTGATCCTTAGATGGGGGCTTTTGGGTCTCTGGCATAGAGCACGTGGTTTGATTCCGTTTCTGATGCGTCAGCATAGCAAGAGTAGCGGCCCACGGCACCAGGCTCAGCATCAGAAGCAGACTTTACTTGGGCACTGGATAGTTTGGTTTTTATTTTAACTGCTTTTTAAAATTGCGAGTTTGCGTGCCTTCATCTAGAATCCGTCCTCCGGCCCTCCGGATTCTCCCCTCCCCACTTCCTGTACATTTCTGTCACGGTCTAAAAGCATTTGAATTTGTGACTTCCGAAACAGAGCATTTGTTTGAAAGCTGAGAAGAAGAGAGTACTGGCTGTGACTTTACCCTCAGAACTATACAACCGCACTTGGGAGCACAGTGTCACCCAGTTCCCGCAGCCCATCACAAGGGTGCTTTGTTGGGGCCAGAGGGTGGGCAGCTGTTTGGTAAGTGAGAGGTATTTGGAGATGACTTGGAGTCACAAGAAGAAGAGGGAAGGGATTAGGAAATGACAGTAACGGATACTAGTTATAGAACTGGATACCTCAGAAGTTCTAACACAACTATGTACCAGCACCCCACACTTAAATCACCTGTTTCAGGGCAGTGGAAACCCCACAGAAGGCTGTTAGACACGGGAGATGCGCATCTCAGTTCTCTTGGGGCTGCATACTCTGTTTTAGATTTCTGCTGTAGAATCTCACCACGATCGCAGGCTCTCTCCATTTTCCCTTCTTCCCCTACCTTTCCCTCCTTCCCTTCCTTTCCCTCTCCCTCCTTCCCTTCCCTCCCCCTCCTTCCCTTCCCTCCCCTTGCTATCGCTCCCCTTCTCTCTCCTCTCCTTCTCTCCCCACCCCATCCCTTTTCCCTCCCCTACCTTTCCCCTTCCCTGCCTTTCTCTCCTTCCCTTCCCTCCCCTTCCCTTTCCTGTCTCTCTTCTCCCCTTCTCTCCCCTCCCCTTTCTTCCTTCTCTCCTTCCCCTCTTCTCTTCTCCCCACTTTCTTCTCCCGTTTTCTTCCCTTCTTCCTCTTCCCTTTCCTATCTCGTTCCTTCTCCCTGCCCTCCTTCCTTCTCTCTCCAACTTGTAGCAGATTTTCTAATTTTATTCCTCGTTCCTGCTTTCCACACTGTATGAGACACAAGGGATCAAACACAGGCTGGTGGGCCTGGTGGGACGGAGGGCTTTCTTTCCTGAGCCGACTCTCTGTCGGGCCCCAGTTTTTAGAAACTTTATATCTCTCTACGGCGTCCTTCTTTCTCTGCTTTTCATCTTCCGAAATATTCTAAATTCTTTCCCAAGTATTCCATCAATTATACTTTCTCTTTCCTCTTTTTGTTGTTTCGTTTGTTTGTTTGTTTTTCAAGAAGGGTTTCTCTGTAGAACAGTCCTGGCTGTGCTAGAACTCACTGTGTAGACCAGGCTGGCCTTGAACCAGGCTGTCTGCCTGCCTCTACCCCTGAGTGCTGGGATTAAAGGTGCGAGCCACCACCGCCCTGTGCTGAATTTCCTTCTATATCTCTTCGGTTAAAGAATTGAGTTTTAGCTGAAAGGAAAAAAAAAAGTTAATTGATTGCTTTAGTCTGAGCTGTTTTGTTTTCTTTCCTTTGTGTTTGTATCGGGACTGTATTAAGGATACAGCTTATTCAATTCCTTTCACACAACGCAATGTTTAGTTCCGTAATTCCACAGCAGTTCTTCTAGAACAACCGTGTAATACATCTCTTCCACAAGCGTTTATTTTCCTATTCTTGTTGTGCACGCCCGGTTTTCCTTTGTTGTGTAAAACTGGGGAAAAACTGTCTGTGATATTTGGAATTCATTTCCTGGAATGCAGAAATGGAGACCTGATGAAAAGTCTGCCTGATTCTCTTACGCTTCAACTACTCATCCAGTGTATAATAAAAAATTGCCCCCAAAGAGAAATTTGAAATAAATAGCCTAAATATTTTTAAAGTATTTTCGTTATTTTATAGAAATTAAGCATTGTGACAATTGTGTTAAATGATTCTTTTCTTTCTTTAATAGGCTTATTATGCCCGTGATGCCCTGGCTAAAAACCTCTACAGCAGGCTGTTCTCGTGGTTGGTAAATCGCATCAACGAGAGCATAAAGGTACCGAATCTCTGGAAGATGCCAGTCGTGATATAGAAGTGGTATTCACAGTGTCAACATTAACTTAAAGAAGCCGAGTTTTACAACCGAGTAGTCGATTGCCGCTTTCAAAGCTGATTCCTTAAGATGACTCCATCTCGCTTAAGTTGGAATTTGCCAGGGTTTTGTTTCCCTTCTCGGCCACGTGCTCCGGCTTCTCACTAGTGACCAGACGGGTCTACCGGTCTTGGCAGAGCAGCCAGCAGCTTTCTGAGCGCTCTCACGCAGCACACTGAACAGAGATGGCTTCTCTCTTAGGGGCTAAACGTTCTTCCCTAGAGAGAGGGAGGGAGGGAGGGAGGGAGGGAGGGAGGGAGGGAGGGAGGGAGGGAGGGAGGGAGGGAGGGAGGGAGGGAGGGCACTGGACAAGGTGAGCCTGGAAGCTCTGCTGGCCAGAGTCGCTGCAGCCTTTGGCGACCGCACCATCTCATCTGGGTTTCCGAACGATTCCACACCGGTTCTCTTACCTAAGCTTTAACGGGGCAACCGAATCATTGCTCTAATTCAAAACGAATACGTAAATCTGTGCTTTATGGTTTTTCCCGGTATTGTATTATGACTGTACTAACTTATTAACTTGAAATGTTTTCAAAGGCACAAACCAAAGTGAGAAAGAAGGTCATGGGTGTTCTGGACATTTATGGCTTTGAGATATTTGAGGTAAGATTTTTTTTTTTAGATTAGTACCACCGTTATTAAAGTAGAACAATTAGAAATGAAGTCACATTGTATGGGCAATATGTAAATAACTATATTTATATATAACTATATAAATAACTATACTTTGAATCTGCAGGTAAGCTCTGTGTATGTATATAGTCACAGGTGTGTATGCGTGCAGACACACGTGTTCTCAGTTTCGAGATTTCTACTCAGCGGTGTGTCTGCTGTGTTATGTGAGCACTGAGGTCTGTGGCCATCCAGTCATGTGTAAGGTTGAGACATGAAGCATCAAAAACCGTGGAAATGGGGAAGCCTGCCGTCCGTGGCGGCGTCTCCTGAGTCTCATCCAGGCCACGTCCCGCTGTGATCTGAAGCAGTAAATGCCACGGCAGAAGAAGCTCGAAGGCTCTTGCCTGCCCCAGACTATGTGGTTAAATATTACACATTCGTATAGAATTATTCCGTTTGGCTTTTAGCGGCAGGTTTGGAGTACTATTCTAGTCTGGTTTAAGATGTGTTTTTTCGCTGTCCCCTCCCTGAATTCTCACCCACAGTAATGAGTTCTGCATGTTTATGAACCAATCCCTGCCTAGAATAACCTCCCAAAGAATGTACGCCCTCCAAAAAAATTAAGATCATAGAATCGTAGGAAAGGCAACCAACCAGGCATTCCTGTGCACTAACCCAGACAGTCCTCGGAGATTCTGTTAGTAGTCTTGTCTAGAGTGGTACCTTCTCCCTCAGTCTGATTTCGTCCCTAAGGACTGTTTGTAGGAACTGACCAAGGACTGACTGAATTCAAACACTGTTGTAGCTACTGTATAGGTGTTGCTGTTATTCCCCTTTGACAGATGAGGAAATAAAATCCTGAAGGTCAGGTAACTAAACAGCCGACACAGGGCCGAGTCCCTGGCTTCCTGATATTTTCTTTATTGCTCCTCTTTCTTATTAGGGTTAAGACCAAGGTCAGTTCCTTACCTTCCTCCCCAAACTCGTGGGTTTCCCAATATTTGGAAATTGAAAAAGCCCAAATGTTGTTAACAGGCCTCCAGTTTCCCTGATTTTACCGTCGTTCCCAGTTTCTGGGCATTCTGGGATCCTTCCTCAATGGAGGAGTAGGAGCTGGCCCTGCCCTCGTCTGGAATGCTCAGCCATTAGCACAGTTCCTGGTTTGCTGCTGCCTCCTAGGCTAAATCAGCAAAGGAAGCTGCGGGTCTCTTGGTGAAAGAACAGGAAGTTTGTGCTTTGGGAGAATTCTTGTGTGTGTCAGAAATCACCATACTGAAATTTTCCTTAGCACGATCTCAGATTACTGCCACTAAATAGGCAGGAGTCAGGGTCACTCTTTGCCATTGGTAAGGGAAGGGACCTCTTAGCTGGTACAGCCTTGATCGACACTTAAATAGTTTCTTGAATTGGCTGAGTGCTAAACATAGATATTAATAGAAAATTAAAAGAAAAAAATATAGTTAATGATGCTCCTAAAAATAAAGACTGCGGTTTCACATTGATTTTGCCAGAGAACAATTTTTTTTTTTTTTTTGCTCTTAAGCTAGGCTCTTAGTGTCATGCCGCACAAAACCGTCAGATGGCCTGAAATTTACTACAGGCTGACAGTAGACTTGAGCTCCTGGCAATCCTCCTGCCTCTGCCTTCCACGTGGTAGGATTACAGGCATACACCACCATACCCAACTGAAACTATTTTGAGAGGATAATGGGCTTATATTGAGACGTCCAGAGAGCTTTGTCCTCTAGGATGTCCTAAGATGTAATTAGCTTTGGAAAGCTAGCCCTAGCAGCTCTCAACGGACACAGTACACCTCATAAGCCATATAAGACAGTCGGCATTTTTTTATTGACTGCCTGATGTGATCCACGTACTACAGGCAAACACGGCAGGGATTTCCCTGTCTGCTCAGAATTTACAATTTAGCTTAAGGTCTTGAAAGTCAGTCTCTGGTGAAGAGAGAGACACACCCTTTTAGGAAGTCAGGAAACTGGGTTGGACTCCTTTTTTAGAGTGTGCTTGCTCTGGGCACCTAATCCTTCAACTTGGTCCTGGATGTCGCCTCTTTTCCAGCAATCCTTTATTTCGGGTTTTTTCCACACCTTGCTGTCCTTGCCTTCCAGCCTCAAGTTAGCCAGCGCAGCATCTTTTCAACACTCTAGTTATGAAGATGCTCACACTGTCTCTCTAAACGCTCTTCTGGGGAAGACCCTGCTTCTGTACGTCTCAGGCTTAGCTACACAGTGGAACCGCCTGGGCACTTTCGGGAATTCTACCTCCAGATTGTACGAACAATCCTATCAGACTCGCCAGCCTAGGACCCGGCAGTAGTGTTTCCACAGCCAGTGTGCCAGTGTGCGGTTAAGGTTGAGCCCAAACGCTCAGTAGACTCAACCGTCAGTGTGAACTGAAGCTGCCTGCCACTCCTGGAGCTAATGCCGTCAGTGCACTCTTTAAACAGAACTTTCTGCTTTGTGCAAATCAAGTAGTTATAGCCACAGCAAATTGTTAAATGGCCACTCTCCTAGTTTCTCTTCCTGTTGCTATGATAAAATATAAGCCACTTGAAGACAAAAGGTTTATCAGGGTCACAGGTCTAGATTATAGCCCTTTACCATGAGGCAGTCAAGGCAGCAGGAACTGAAGTAGCTGGTCAGTATGTCCACAGGCTGGTGCTTGGCTTAATCCCCTACCTAGGGAATGGCACCACCCACAGTGGACAGACAGGCCTACCCACCTCTATTACCATAATCATGATGCCCTGCCTAGGGAGTGACACCACCCACAGTGGGCAGGTATTCCTTCCCACACAGGGCAACCTAATGTAAACAATCCTTTATTGACTCTTCCCATCAGGGGAATCTACAGTGGGTAACGTTGACCACCCAAACTGACCATTACAGCCATATAAAGTCACTGAGTTTACTTTCTTCTCCATGACATTGATGCCTTTTAAAAATTCAACATAATTGACTCAAAAAAACCAGAGATCCTCTTACAATTAAGAGGACAGCGATCTGTACAGTTTTTTAAATCAGACCTTTATATAAAAGAGCCCTTTAGTTAACAGATGTAGAGAGGGTGGATGGGTTTGAACAACAGGCCGCCAAGATGGCCCAGCTGCTTGCTGTCAAGAACTGGTGACCCGAGTTTTACCCCTGGCTGGCCCCATCTGACTCTGTAGACCAGGCTGGGCTTAATGACGGAGTTCTGCCTGCCTCCGTCTTCCAGTTGCTAGGATTATAGGTGTGTCATGTGTGTGCTGTTTTTCATTCCCGGTCTTAGTTCCTCGAGAGAAGTAAGACTTGTGCGTTGTGATTAATGGCACGCTCTGTCCATTTCCCTTCGAAACCGTCTCAGTTTAATCTCCAGCTATCGTGATTTTAAGAATTTGTTTTAATTTATGAACGTTCATTTGGAGGCGTTCGGAATAAAAATATGCCTGGATAATTTTAGATACTTTTATCTACTTTTTATTGAAAATCTGAATGGTTCCTTTTTTAATGTTCTCTCAGTAAATTATTCACATACCTATCCCAGGTAGTAACCTTTGCTTTCTTGGATTCTCGGCAGTATAACATGGAAATGCCTGTATTGACCCCAGAAAGCCCAGCTAATCAAGATTGAACAGTACCGCAACCCAAAGTGGGAGTCAGTGTGAACGAAGTGTTTAGACTCCGTATCAGTGAAAACGGGTGTTTCTGTAATCTCCACCCAGGTGTAAAAATAACAGAGTATAAATAGAACGCTGCCTGGTTCTGTCAAGACTGACCACAGGAAATAGGGCTCTGCTTTGAGAGAGCACTGTGAGTTTCACGTTGAAAGTAGACAGGAAGGGGCTGGAGAGATGACTCTGGTTCTTCCAGAGGTCCTGAGTTCAGTTCCCAGCAACCACATGGTGGCTCCCGACCATCTCTCGTGGGATCTGATTCTTAAACTGGCATATAGCTAGGCATGCTGATAGAGCACTCATGCATAAAGTAAATAAATAAACCTTTTTTTTAAAAAAAATGTAAGAAATGGAGAGTAAAGGCCCAGGACGTTTCCTGAGCTGTCCGATTCTACCTCTGGCTCCACGGTCCCTTGCACAGAAGCACTTTTCAGCAGAGCAGGTGGAAGCCCTTCGTCTCTTTGGTTCCTCCCTGAATGGAGGGGAAATGGGAGCATTAAACCTTGGGATGATGATGTTTGGATTTGCCTACGAAGCAGTTAGGACTGGAGGGCGAATCTGTCTGCCTTGCCGGCTGCGTGTAGTCTGGTGTCCATTTGGAAAACAGATCGATGAAACAGGATAAAGAAAGGTGGAAGACTGTATTGCGGTGCTCAGAGGAAAACACTGTAGCCCTGCACCCTGGTAGAACAGGAAACCCTCTTTCCAAAGGAAGAAAATGTGTCCAGACGCCCCGCGCAGTTAAGTTTGGGCTTTGTTTTATCCAAGAGTTTGGTCTTGGATTTCTGAGACATTTTTATAATTTGTCCATTAAGGACGAAGTGGGCTGGCCAGGGAGGAGGGTATGAAGGCGATCGGCATAAATGCCTTATGCGAAAAGGGAAGAAGGAATAAGCGCTGTTAACTTTAAAGATTATATTACATTCAAAAGTAAGTTGGGCAAGTGAAACTTTCCTTAGGGCTTATCTGATAGGAAGTTATTATAACTGGCGGTTAGTTTACTGGGAAACTTAATTAAACATTAACAGTGCCTTGGACATGGAGGCATCACGGGCTGGTAATTCACATCCTGTGTGGCTGAAATGCTCCCATCCAGGCAGAAGGCTGGCTGCCAATTCAATGTCCACCTTTTGTTTCCTTGTTTTGTTTTTTCAAGACAGGGTTTCTCTGTATCACAGCCTTGGCTGTCCTGGAACTAGCTCTTGTAGACCAGGCTGGCCTCAAACTCACAGAAATGGGAATCTCCGGGAATTCAAGGCCAGCCTGGTCTACAAGAGCAAGTTCCAGGCCAGCCAAGGCTGTGACACAGAGAAATCCTGTCTCAAAACAAACAAACAAACAAAAAAACCAATGAACTAATTTTTAAAAATCACAGTTTAGTTAAAAATATTTAAGAATCTAAAAATAGCATTGTTGGCCGGGCGATGGTGGCGCACGCCTTTAATCCCAGCACTCGGGAGGCAGAGGCAGGCGGATCTCTGTGAGTTCGAGACCAGCCTGGTCTACAGAGCTAGTTCCAGGACAGGCTCCAAAGCCACAAAGAAACCGTGTCTCGAAAAATCAAAAAAATAAATAAAAATAAAAAAAATAAATAAAAATAGCATTTTTTTCTTAAAGTTTACCATATTTGATACTTACCTAGAAAAAAAGATGTTAGGTATTTAAAGGGAAATTTGTTAGTTACTCAGTTTTGTAAATGTTTAGGACAGTGAATAGCTAATGCTAAGTGTTTTTCTTAAACATTTTGAGGAATTTTTTTCCCTGAAGTTTACTTTAAAAAATTAGTTACTGCTTTAGAGCCTATTTCTTGGAGTGGTGGCTTTAAAAACTGATCGTGGCTAAGTCTGTTACCCTCTTCTGTGAAAATGGTGTGATACTCGGGGACTACCAGAGGCCCCCCGACAAGGATGTCATCGCAAGGACGCATTTACAGCAGCGTTGTCTCCACCCCAGGGTCTCGAAGGTGCGCGGATACCCTGGCTTTATCCACAAGTGAGCCATTTCATTATATAGAAATAGGAAACCCCATCTCATACATTACATCCGGATGCCAAACGTTTGGCCTCAGCTGGGAGAGCAGACCTGTAGAAAACACCGACAGTGTGTATTGTAGAATTAGCGGCACTTTTTGTTTGAAAAACTCATGGTTTCCAGAGCATGTTTCCTGCAAAATGCACTGGCTCCCGTCCTTAATACCTGGGATATGGAGTTGTCTCTTGGATTTACTTCTTAATTTTAATATTTAGATTTTATAAAGAGTTCAACTTTTTAAAAATATGGAGTTGCCTTTAGAAGCGTAAGATATCCTTAGCTGCTTCTCTTGCAAAGGAGATTGTAAATAGGCCAATATTTAGAAATCAGTCGTGGTTGGTACCTGAGGTAGAAAGCAGCTCTGACTCGTGCTGGGAGCACATCAGCTCAGCTCAGAGTCTAGAAGATGTTTTAAGAAGCCCCGGGGTTGAAAGCATTAGTTTGTTCTGTCGCTATAAACAGTGGGTGCTGGCCGTCCCCGTGTGTGGTTGGGGGGCACTGTAAAGTAGCCCGAACCCCTGTACCATCCAGTTCCCTGTGTCCCCATAGCTGTCTATTTGGGGCAGAGGATGTTCCGAGCTTCCCTGGCGGGGGGTCATTCACTAAAAACTGAAAGCACTTGTTTGAATGCGTTCCCAAATGTTTCAACTTTTTCCTCAGATTTTCTGAGTCAATGTGGGCACAGCAGTAAAGAAGACTAGGGAGGGGGTTAAGTCGTGACGGCAGCTCCTTCCCTGGAGGCTTGATTCATGAGACTGGTGTGCGGGGTGCTGGCTGCTCACCATACTCTCGCCACGCAGAAGAGTATCAGATAGACGCTTGCTGGGGACATTCAGGTTCCATGAGGATTTCTAGACTTGCTTTGGACATTGTATAAAGGGGAGGGAGACCCACGTTTGAAAACCTTGTGTTATTTTAACCTGGAGAAATGGAGAAATGTGTTAGAACTAGTAATTCATATGAGAATTACTTTGCCACCAGGCCCTGCCTTCCCGTCTCCCTTTCTCCCTCTCCCCTCCCTTCCCTCTTTCCTATCTTCCTTCCCTATAGGCTTTTACTTACAATTTTCCAAGTTTTAATTCTGTCCAAGAAGTTCTATTTCTTCCAAAAATTGAGCAGTGTCAAGAGCTTAAACTTAGACCACAGTATATATATATATTATCATCCTCTAGTTTGGGCAGTAATAATTATTGCTCCGTCCATGATGTGTTTTGGAGTATGTAGAATATAATTGTAGTAGATGTTGATTTCAATGTGGGGGAATACATTCATTTCTGCACTGATGGTTGGGTCTTCTGGTTTTGTTGGGGGGGGGGGGCTTGGGAGGGTGACTTTTGTCATTTAGAATAAGGTTGGAGAGTTCAGCTTTTGTTCTTAGATCGTCTCTAGGTGGATACTGTCTCCATGCCATCTTAACTGTTTTTTTTAAAGATTTATTTATTTATTATGTATACAACATTCTGCCTCCATGTATGCCCACATGCCAGAAGAGGGTGCCAGATCTCATTACAGATGGTTGTGAGCCACCATGTGGTTGCTGGGAATTGAACTCATGACCTCTGGAAGAGCAGTCTTAACCACTGAGCCATCTCTCCAGCCCTTAATTGGTTTTGAAGGAGGAGCTAGTTCAGCGTGAGCCCACATAGCACACAGAAGCAGGTCACGGACGAGAGGTCCTTCTGGTATGATTCTTGTGTGATTTTTCCAAATGCCTTTTTTCCCTGACTCTGGGTAGACGTAGACCGTCTTTACACAGATGTTACACTGAATCAGGCAGCCCTGGACTCTGAGCGCTAGGGCTTTCGGGAAAGTTTTATGATGTGTGAGCAGTTCAGCGGGGCCCCTTTCATCCTGAAGAGCCCCCTCTGTAACAGAAACATAGTTGAGCTACAACATCCAAGTTTAGAGACGCTCCCTTAGGTTGGCTGTGTCTTCAGCTCAAGTTTTCCACCGCTTAGCTGTGCGAACCCTGGTGCAGGTACCAGTTAGCCCAATGAGTAACCGACAAAGTGCTTACTACTGAAAGTCTGTTGCTAATTAGGAACTGACTGCATTTTATGTCTGTCCCCACCCCCTGCACCAGAATGCAGTAAGTATAAACCGTTTGCAGTGCCGGTCTGTTGCATGTTCCTGTGCTAATAGCTTCTCCAGTTTGCGTGAGTTTCGTAGCAAGTGGTCGCTGGCTAATTGCGTGGATATGAGGTGCAGCACCCAGGCAGGGAATTAGAAGGGCGGACAGTAAACACACCTTAGCTCGAACTGATCCGCAAGCTGTGCTGTAATCGTGACGCTTTGCCGCTGGCTTCTAACCTGTGTGTGTGTGTGTGTGTGTGTGTGTGTGTGTGTGTGTGTGTGTGTGTGTTTCATAGCTTTGTTTTGAAAGCGTCCATAGCACGTACTGTATCCAAGGAACCAGTCATTTCCCTCCCCTGCCCCCACCAGTGGACACTTGAGACTTTAGCATCGCTGTGTTGAAACTGCTCCGTCAGCACGGATTCTCAGACGGGAGACTCTCTCTGTTTGTTTTCCAGTCTAAGAGGGGTCTGCTTGCATCAGGTACTCAAATGTTCTTTTTTGTTTGTTTGTTTGTGATCATAGCATTATGTCAGTACCTGTTCTACCAAACCACAAAATCCTGATGTTTCTTGTATATGAAAGGACTTTGTGGTAGTTAAGAGCGAGACGGCGTCCAACAGCCATAGTGGACTGACTTTAGTTTCTAGTCGAAATTGTTAGTGCTGAGATTTTAAAGGGTGTGTACGCACAAAGGCACCCGGGGGGGGGGGTGCCCTTTGCGTCTAAAACTACGTTTGTGGAGGTATTGCAAACCCGTGCTTGCTTCTTTCGTGAAAACCTCCAGGACTGTGGAAACCATTGCTGCCTCACTGAATCTAGCGTTAGCGAGGTCAGTCGGCGATAGTGCACGCCCGTATGTCATTTGTGGTTTGGAATTAGAAGTCTCTGTCCCTGCACTGCCGTGATGACAAACCGGATGCCAGACAAGGAAGTAGTTAGGGGCTTTGGCATGAGTACCCAGTTCAGGTCCACCCAGGGGAGGACCGAAGTCAGTGTACAGATCAGCTGTCAGAAACCTCAGTGGCTTTTTTGTCTTTGTCATTTGGAGAGAGACGCGAAGGCCAGTGTGTGCTTGCGCCCACGGAGTGATGAGCCTCAGTCTTCCCGTATGTGGGGGTTCCTTGTCAGAGCAAGACTGGCCAAGTTTCCCAGAGGTAGACTCTTTGTGTCTCTTTGCCCATTGCCAAGAATGAGAGGGAGAAGCAAAGCAGACAAGCTTTGGCACCACGTCTGTGTCATTCTGGAAGGTTCCAAGTGGAATACGTGTTCCTTTAGCAGATGACATTGGCACCTTCAGTGTGTCCGCTGAGCTCTGCAGATTGTCCGAAAATGATTTCATAGAGCTTCCATCAGAGGATTCCTAGGAGATGATTAAAATGAGGCCGGACTCCTGGAGAGGGAGCATGGGGCCCCTGAGAGTGTGACGCAGCCTTCTGATAGGAGACATTGTCTCTGACTAACATGTGGTCTCGATGCTTTGACTTCCCTGGATTTCTGTTCAGTTGGGGCGTCTGCACTTGCTGATGCAGTACGGCAGGCATCACGGTGAGCGAGAGGGTTGGGTCAGCTCTTCCCCTTAAGTAACGTCCGATCAGATACATCTGTGAACGTAGCCAATACGTGTACATATGTGCGTGCACACACTTAGATAACTGTGCCGAGTGAGGGACCTGATTCCGGCTGGAGGGACCAGGTGTGGCAGGAAACCCTGAGAATTAATGATTGGGTAGTCGCTGACAGGGATTACGGACCTCTCTGTGTCTTTACTGAACTTCACCGGGGAGTTTGAACAAATTGGGGGCCTTTCTCAAAATCCCCACCTGTAAGAACTGCGACATCTGTGCGTATTTCGTTTGTTCGCTGACTCATGAGCCATCCCTTGAGCGCTTACAAGGGACGTTGTCTGTTGTGGAAGCTTGTGTGGAGCCTCAGTCAAGTCTGAAGGGAGCGTGTGGCGTCGCATACGGAGTGAAGCGTGGTGTGTCTTTGGTAGGGAGAGCTGTGATACGGTCTTATGTGTATTCATTTCCTTTTCTCCCCCTAGGACAACAGCTTTGAGCAGTTCATTATTAATTATTGTAACGAGAAGCTTCAACAAATCTTCATCGAACTCACTCTGAAGGAAGAGCAAGAGGAGTACATACGGGAGGTAAAGCTGAAACTGTTGAACGATTGCTCCTTTAGAACCAAGAGTCTGTGTCTGGGAGACTCCCTCCACGTGGCCTGAGTGAGAGTCAGCTCTCAGCTTCCTTCTATTGTATCTCTGTGTTTTGTGTTTGTTACGGCAGCTGTGCTGACTGCAGCTTTCTCTGGTACTGCACCGCTAGTCTGGAGAGCAATACCTGGTACACAGTAGACGGGCCGGGCGTTAAATAGTCGTTAATGGCCTTCAGTCTTGTCCGGATTCCAGCGTAGTTATGTAAAATAACGTGGTGTTAAAATGGAGACCAGTGGCTGAGTTACTATGGTCGATCCGCACACTGGACTAGAACTCCAGCGTAGAAAGGAGTGAGTAGTTCATACACACGCACCGTGAATCAGATGCATGTTGCTAAATGAAGAAACCAGGGTCCATCGGTCTTAAAAGTGACGAAGCTATTTATATTGCCTGTAGAAAGCTTTGGTTGGTGGTGCCAACAGGGTGGTTCAGAGACTGACTCTTTATGGTTGTAGATTTTGGGTGAGTTGACACTAAGAATTATATATCAAAAAAAAAAATTCTGCATCACCACAGGTGGACTGAGGATTCTTTGAGATTTTGCTCAATCTTAAAAAGCAAGGGTTGTCAAAATTTATAATAAATAGCATAGCATTTGTTATATAGTCACCATATTCCAGATGTTATTTAAGGATTGTCTCGCTTAGCCGAGTGGTGGTGGCACACGCCTTTAATCCCAGCACTCGGGAGGCAGAGGCAGGCGGATCTCTGTGAGTTCAAGAGGAGCCTGGTCTACAAGAGCTAGTTCCAGGACAGGCTCCAAAACCTAGAGAGAAACCCTGTCCTTTTTTTTTTTTTTTAAAAAAGGATTATCTCACTTAATTTATAGTTTTAAAATAACCAGAAATAATTGTTTGTAAAGTCCTTTCATCTTTAATTCTAAAACAGCCTTGAATTTTTATGCTTTCATTTTTTTAAAGTAAACATTTTCCTTCAGTGATTATTTTCGCGTTCCTGTCTTTGTTCGCTTTTGATTTCCCAGTGTTTTAAGAGCACTATTATTGCCTCTTTTCCTTCTTTTTTAAATTAATGAAGTTGCATCTGTTTGCTGTGGCTCTGAACATGCTGTGGTGTGTGCAGAGACCAGGGTACAACTTGTGAGAGTTTTCTCCTACGATGTGGGTCCCAGGGACTGAGCGCAGGCTAAGCCTTCTTAACACGACACCACTATTCCTCTTTAGAGACAAAATTAACAGTGTAGCCCAAATGAACTTCCTACTCAAGACAGTCCTGTCTCAGCCTCCTACGTGCTGGGATTGCGAGCATGACATCCTACCCCTGGCAGATAGAAAGGTCAATTGATGATAAATAATGTGACCGTATCTTGCTTGTACTCTAACAAAGCTCTCTGGAAGATCTGAGAGAGAAAGGAGCAAGCCACAATCAACTTACCTTGCTCACTTCTCAGCCATTAAGGGCTGACCACATGGCTCCTCCTGCCTTATATTCTTCTCTCTGCCCAGCCGTATCACTTCCTGTCTTTCCTATCTATCTGTACAGACCTCCAGACCTCCGTAGATAACCTGTGGCTAGCTCCACCCGCTGATCTTTGGGCAAGCTTTATTTGATAGAGTATAAACAAGGTATCATTCATAGGTAGATAGATAGGTAGGTAGGTAGGTAGGTAGGTAGGTAGGTAGGTAGGTAGATAGACAGACAGACAGACAGACAGACAGACAGACGGGTGATAGACAGACAGATGGAAGATAGATGGACAGACAGATAGATCGGTAGGTAGGTAGATAGATAGATAGATAGATAGATAGATAGATAGATAGATAGATAGATAGATAGATAGATAGACTGACTAGATAGCTAGATCGGTAGGTAGGTAGGTAAGTTGATAGATGGATAGATAGATGATAGATAAGTAAGTAGATGGATAGATGGATGGATGGATGATAGATAGATAGATAGATAGATAGATAGATAGATAGATAGATAGATAGATGGATGGATAGATGGATAGATAGATGGATTGATAGATAAGTAGATAGATAGATAGACGATGGATGGATGTTTGATAGATTGATAGTATATAGAGCTATGTTTTCCATGAGCTCATATTCTCGTGTGTGTGTGCACGCTCACAAACTTGTTTTTAAACAGTATCTTGCTGTGTCACCCAAGATATCCCCAACATCCATCCATCTGCCTCGGCCTTCAAGTTTCAGGGGTATAGGCATGCACCTCCATACACTCCTGTCTGTGTTTTCTAATGGGGTTGCCAATCCCCACTAAACCAACTTGTTAATACTTCTTTGTTTGCAAATGACCATTTTACTTAGAACAGTTCCGTGCTTGTCCGGCAACCTTTGGTCACATAAACACCCTCAAAGCAAGCTTTGTTCTCGTCCTGTCTCTTCATCACATGCAGAATGCCAGGACATTAATGTGTAGATTCCCTGAAACATGTCTGGGCAGACCGCTCGCTTGCTATGTAAACCTTTTTCTCTTATGAAGAAAGTTCAGTGACTGTGCGTAGAGATGGAGGTTAGGGATGATTGCAGTTGGCCTCACAGGTTTGGCTCTGGAGCTTTCCCATGATTTGGAGAAACTGCTTTCTCTTTTCTGGGCTGTTTTTACACTGGAGATAGTTAACCGACTTAGATCTTAGCATTGCCTCTCCAAAGACTTTTTTCCCTCATGGTGACAAATAAAATCTCTAGGCCTTAGGTTGCTGGGATCAAGTTCTGCCCTGTTTCCTTATAAAGATCATAAATATACACAGAGCAATATTGACCCCAGGGCCCCTTAAGTAAATATTTGGCTTCGAGCCCGTGGAGTGCATGGGAAACAGCCACAGATGGGAGCGTGGAATGGGAAGCAGTCTTGGAGCAGGTCCAGGGCTGTGGCTTCGTTCGGTTTGTCCATGGTGGGCTGCTGTGTTGGGGAGGTTTGGGGAGCTGGGAGGTGATCCTCGCAGCTCTGGTTCTGGAGAGAGAAAGTGAGATGGGGGTGGCGGGGCAGCTGTCCCTTTTCAGATGACGGTACGCGTTGTCACGTGGATTTGGCTTTGTTGTTCTGCTCTGTTTTCAGGACATAGAATGGACTCACATTGATTACTTCAACAATGCGATCATTTGTGACCTGATAGAAAACGTGAGTACTTACGGATTCACGAAGGTTTGAGCGGTATAATCTCACACTACACGCAAACGATCTCACTGTGGTTTCCGCCTTCCTCTGTGGCACTACTCAGCTGGGAAGACGTTATGATAATCCTCTTCTTTCTCGGCTCTTGAGTGTGTGCATGGCCAGCTTTTCTCACCGTACTTAGCCAGGGTCCCCGGTCATGTCCTATGGCAGCCCTTTTACGCCTTCAGATGGCAGGGCCTCGCGTAGACCAGCATTTGTGTGATGACAGCTGGTGGCCAAGATCCCTAGAGTTTTTCAGAAGACTTTATTTGACTTTTATATAAAGTTTAAAAGAGTGTGAAAAGGAGTAAAGAGGGGGAAATTGCAGGGCAGTTTTCAGAAAGGTGTTCGGGTTTAAGGTTTTTGTTTTTAGGCAGTATTAGAGAGGTCATTGTAGTAGCTGTAGGAAGCTGTATCTGTGTGTGGAAACTGGAAGCCCCTTTGTTTAACCTCAGGTGGCTAGTACTTCTGACCTTGAATTAGTAGTTTGAGATGACAACTTTTTACCTGCCCTAGAAACGGGTGCTGTGTTTTCAGAATACCACCGGTACTCAGCTCTTTGCTGCTTGTCTCCCCAAGCCCTCGTGGAAGTCATGGGCTTAGCCAGTGTTTTCCCATCAATAGGCACAATCCTCCTGAAAACCTCCCCTTGGATGGAGTTGAACACAGAAAACGATATTCCAACGTACCGCTCCTTCCTGATCAAAGGGAGCTTAGTTTTGAAAGCTCCGACCAGGGTTGCGGGGGGAGTGTTGCCATCCAACACAAAGGATTCAGAGTCCTCACCTCAAATCCAGAGATCCTAGATCCTCCTGGAAGTTGTTCCTAGGAAATTCTGTTACCTGGGGGCTCTGCTGTGGGAAGTCTAGCTTTCCTGATGAGTGTTTTCCTCATAAACAGCAACACTTAATTATTTCTCTTAATAGAGGGAAATGTAACACGCTTCTATGCAGGCTTATCTCCCAGAAAATCCCTTGTATATATGATTGAAGAAACTCGTGTTGGCGGAAGAGCCCGGGGGCCCAAAGGAAGCGTTTCCTTCCACCGCCACCACACAACAGCGTCTATTCTGGGATGTTGTGAGCACACTGGAGAGCCCAGTCTTCCCCTGGGTTTTGTAAGGAATGAATAAACTCTGGCCAAAGGCTACCATAGCCTCGAGAGGACAGGGCCTTTGCTTCAGTGGAAGTGGGCGGGGTTGAGGGTCAGTGGCTTGGATTGTTTCTGGAACTGTGATGTCGGAGCCCTGGGGACAGTCGGAGGAAGGGCACTGCACTTGTTAGGGAAGCAGGAGATTCCTGATTTCTGGCTCCCTCTCGGACTGGCTCATCTTGAAATAAAATGATCCTAGAGCCCGAACGCACGAGTGAAATTACATTCATAATTAATACCCCTTTAGAAATTTTATCTGGAACCAGAGCTTTATTCTGCACGTGGTTTTGCAAAGCTCTTGATTGCGGGATCATTAGCGTCCCGAAACACGGCACCATTCCCCTCCCTCCAAGAAACCCAGCTTTACCCTGAATCCATGAACAGGCTGGTAACGTGAGACCAATCTGTTGCCTAAGCCGTGAAGCCAACAGAAGCCGCAGGGGACAGTGCTGGTATTGTAACCTGTTCTTGACACCATTCTCCCCTGCCACCTCTGACTTCACACTTGACTTTGGACTTGAGGCCCACGCACACGTGTCTGTGAATTCCATTTGTACTGAGGGTGAGGTGACCATGGCCCCTTCCTGTCTGCTGGGGAAGGAGACACAAAGACAAAGACTTTGTCCTTTGTCCACCCCCAGCACACCTGGGGCATTCTGGAAAGGAGCTGGCTTCCTCCGTGGCCTTGTGACTCTTTGTCTATTTTCTGTAACAGCCGAACAGAATTTTTGCATGTGGCTCTGTTGATTTTGCTAGGGGTTGTCATTAGGACTAATTGTCAGAGCAGAGCAGCAAGGAAGGAAGGAAACCCCTTCATTTCTTTTCTCTCAGAACACAAACGGAATCTTGGCCATGCTGGACGAAGAATGCCTGAGACCCGGCACCGTCACGGATGAGACCTTCCTGGAAAAGCTGAACCAAGTCTGTGCCACCCACCAGCACTTCGAGAGCCGGATGAGCAAGTGTTCTCGCTTCCTCAACGACACAACCCTGCCGCACAGCTGCTTCAGAATCCAGCATTACGCCGGCAAGGTACTGGAAAGCTCCCCAGCTCCCCCGGGCACACAGTTGTCTCCAGGGCTGCTGTGGCTTCTGGGGGACCCGTGTGCTGAACCCTGTGGCCGCATGAGGTCCGTAAGAGCAACCCACACTCACTGACAGCTGAGTCCGCACCGCATCGAGCTACATCTCACTAACAAATCCTGGGCCCTGAATGAGCGCTAAAAAGTGTTCTTAAATCGTTTTATTATTTTCAGCTGTTAAGCTGTTCTGTCAGAAATGCCTGGCAACAATAACAAAGAAGACCTTCCAGAAGAAAGGCCTACAGTGTGGTTTTAAATGTACAAGTTATTCAGCAGAAATAAAGAATTCTTAGATGGAGA
The DNA here is from genome assembly GCF_037038515.1 of Microtus pennsylvanicus. NCBI lineage: Eukaryota > Metazoa > Chordata > Mammalia > Rodentia > Cricetidae > Microtus > Microtus pennsylvanicus. The sequence continues at coordinate 8,862,819 of NC_134600.1, read as the reverse complement.
TTTTTGAGAGACATTGGGGAAAATACCTAGTTAAATTTTCCTCAGTATTTGAGGAAGTTAATCTCAATAAAAAAAAAATTGGATAGGAGGCTGATTATCAGAATCTCCAAAGATTATTGATTGGGTCAAATACTGCCTTTTTAAATAAGAATGAGAGTCCTTATTTGGACACCGAGTGAAATGGCTAATAGCTGGATTACCTTTTGTTTTAGGATGCCCCATCATTGGCCCTTTTTCTCCATTGGGCCGTGAGAGTGAAGGCCACATTCCTGCTGAGTTTCCCCGCCACTTAGGGTGGCTGTGGAAATGTCAGTGTTATCTCTGTTTTCCCTTTTCTGCTTTGAAATGAACTAGACTGGCATGCGACCAGCAAATAAAAAGAAAATCCTCAAATCCGTTCAGACACATACACATACCAAAACCCATCTGAAATCCTTTGAGGATGTCATAACATGTTGGCGTCTATTCTTGCAAACCCTGAAGGACGTTGGAATTTATTTTGATCTCTTCTGCACCTCCAATTGATGGACCTCAAAGTTGGAGGCGAGCTGGGTATCTGTGCGACTAGCGCACTGGGGGCTTGTGATGTCGAAGGAGTCTGGATGCCGTCGTCATTCTGGTTTGCCGCTGCCCCGTGCGGTGAGCCGGTGCTGAGTCCCGTGTGCTGTCCACAGGTGCTGTACCAGGTGGAAGGGTTTGTGGACAAGAACAATGACCTCCTGTACCGAGACCTGTCCCAAGCCATGTGGAAGGCCGGCCACGTCCTCATCAAATCCCTGTTCCCCGAAGGGAACCCTGCGAAGGTTAACCTGAAAAGACCCCCAACGGCCGGCTCACAGTTCAAGGCATCCGTGGCCACCCTGATGAAGAACCTGCAGACCAAGAATCCCAACTACATCAGGTACTTCGGGAACACAAGCTCAAATCCAAGCACACTTACTGAATCTTATTTTCCTGTCTGTTTAAATTTAAATGCAGCCCAACTGGAGAGTCACAAACACAGCGATAGGTCAAAGAATACAGCGTTTGGTTGTCCTAAAAAATCCACAGCTGTATTTCTTTCCAAAAAATGGGGGGGAGGGGGGTGTATACTAAAGGAAAAAAATGTGGCGTGGCCTGACAGGAGACAGGAAGCTGGCGGCATGTAGGAGTTCCCAACTTTCTGTTTTTATGGTTTGTTTTTTAATGACAAATCACAGAAACAAATGGTAAGATGTTTTCCTGAGGCTGTGCATGCTTCTCTGTCCGTGGCATCCGCTTGGATGCCTGTAAAGTCGTATCAGAGTATAGCAGTGAAGTAGGCAGCGTGGTAGTCACTCTTGGGAGAAACCCTTCCCAAAGCAGCCCAGTGTCCTCGAGGCAATCAGAAAGAAGTCCCTAAAACCTAGAGTCACTTCAGTTTTCTTCCTTTGTTTTCCAGCTCCTAGGTCATCTTAGATGGGGCTTGCTCTGGATTCGGGAAGGTCCCACTCGAGTTAGGATCTGCAGAAGCAGCAGGAAGCGTGTGGGCTGTTAGAACAGAAGCCAGCATGCACCTTGCCCTTGTAATTTCAGCTAGGAACAAACCAGAGTGAGGGACAGTTTCTGTATGTTTGGTTCATTTACCCGAAAATCATATCAGTAGAAACAGAAACAGGCAGGGTACCCTGCTCTCATTTACCCAAGTTAGAACATGTGTCGGGAGAAAAACCTCACTTCTAGGAACTAACCCCGGCATCTTTGATCATTTGTTTGCGCTCTTCTCAGTGGAGTGGGGTTATCGAGTTCTCTCCAGATGCCGTTTACATGAAATGATCCACACGGCTTTGAGATGAACAGTTCGATTACTTTATAATCATGATGTTTACCTTGGCGGCCTCACCCGAGTGAGCCGCAAAATACGCACCATCACCCTAGGGACTTTCCTGTTCTCTAGTTCTTGTGTGTCCTGTAAGAAATTGGGATGAGTCCCAAGACTGTGAGGTGGTCCTCGGGCTTGCTGCTAGAATCTGGGCAGCCTCGGACTTCAGACGTAAGACTAAACTCTTCCCGTTGGTTGTCCCTCATCCTGTATCCATAGCCAGTTGCACATGTGTGTTGGAGACTGCTGGAACTTAAGACTTTTCTCCTGAGCCGTCTGTTGCCGTCATTGAATGCGTGCAGTAGACGTCATATGGTCAAAGGGAACGTATGCAAACATGAAGACAAAACGAGATGAGATTTAGCAGTGTATGTGCACGCGTGTGTGCGTGTGTGTGCGTGTGTGTGCGTGCGTGTGTGTGTTAGGGAGGTCACGTAACAGTTGTACAGCCATACCATTGGTGTGTGCGTGTGTGTGCGTGTGTGTGCGTGCGTGTGTGTGTTAGGGAGGTCATGTAACAGTTGTACAGCCATACCATTGGTGTGTGTGTGTCTATGTGCGTGCGTGTGTGTGTTAGGGAGGTCACGTAACAGTTGTACAGCCATACCATGGATGTTTTACAGTTGTGCTAGGCAGCCCAGGGGTGATGATCTTGTGTGAGCCAAGCCCTTGTGTGATCCAAGACTGATAACAAGTCTGGCACCTGTTTCTACATCAGGACGTTTTGTGTAAGAGCAGCTGTAGAGCTAACAGGGAAGTTCCTGCTGTATTGTCATTCCACCATTTCCAAGGTGCGTTCTTCACCTTCGTGGTCAAAGATGGCTGCCCACTGCGTTGACACCCACAGCCCACCGTTGAGTTGGCCGAGGCCTGCTTCATGGACACAGACCAGAACACAACACATTAGCTCTGCTTTGATACTAAAATCTGATCATGTGACTATACCTCCTTACTAGGAAGGGAGTCTTAAAGATGTAGTTCTTCCTAAGCAACAGAAAGCCCTGCTACAGAGGAACAGAGGCCCAGGAGAGGGAGGGGAGGGGGTGTTGATCTTCTTATCACCATTCAGGGTCTACCTGTAATCCTAGTGCTGGGAAGGCGGGGTCAGGGATTCCTGAGGTCATTGTCCCATTACTCTACCTGAACGGGTGAGCTGGGGGTCCAGAAGTGTGGACACGCACATACAGACTGGTTTTGCGTGGATGCCACACAGACGTAACTGTGCAGGGTGTCCCGTTTTCGTCATTGACACTCACCAGGGCCATCGCGCGTCCTCATCATTTTTTAATTGTAGCGTGTGCAATATTACATTTATTTTTAGTTTATTGTGAAAGGGTTTGAAATAATTAGAGACAAAGGTTTGGTTTCCCAAGAAGAGCAAATAATTACCGTGGAACCGTTAGACATGAAACGCCACTTAAGATCCACAGAGGCAGAGTTTAAAACCTAAAATACTTGAAATGTCCTAGGTGCATCAAGCCCAACGATAAGAAGGCAGCGCACATCTTCAACGAGAGCCTCGTCTGCCATCAGATCAGGTACCTGGGTCTTCTGGAGAACGTCCGAGTGAGGCGGGCAGGCTACGCCTTCCGGCAGGCCTATGAACCCTGCCTGGAAAGATACAAGATGCTTTGCAAACAAACATGGCCTCACTGGAAAGGACCAGCAAGGTAAGCAGCTCTGTCTGTGAGATCATCAGCTTTTAAGGTGTCCGAGTAGCATTGTGTTCTTGGTTTGGCTTGGATGTGTCTCTGTATGTGAAGTTGGCTGTGCCCTCTTCCATTGGGGTACCATTGGAGATAATTCTCCACTGACTGTAGAGGTGTCAATTTTCTTTGACGTTGAAATGGAAGAAATGAAACTCGCATGCCGATGAATGTTTCAAACGTACGCGTGGTGAGCTCATAGGTAGTTGGTAGTTGCTGTATGAACTCGCGTGCTGGAGAGCAGCTGTGACAGGAGAGGAACCTCCACTGTCACCAATCAGGATGGCCCTGGGGACAGTAGAAGTCTGAGCACTGCAGGAGAGCCGGCATGCCTGAGACAGGCACTTGGGGCGTTTCATCTTGGGCCAAGGCTGTGTGTCCGTTCTCAGTGGGACCCAGCCTTTTAGAGGAGATTAAGTAGTAAGTAGACATTCATCCTGAATTACAGAAGAGACAGAAGTCTCATATGCCATAGTCTCGTGTGTCTAATGCAGACTCAGGATGTTGTCTCTGCGCACCGTTAATTTCAGGGATGTTGCTCTAAACACGCCATAGCACAGAACACTATTCATTCCCTGTCTGGCAGGCAGTTTGCAGGTTGGTGGAGCCAGGCCGGTTTTAGAAACTGATGTTGCAACCAAGGTCAAGGCCTTGTTCCTTCCACAGGAGGCCCTGTTCTGTAGCATCTGATTGGTTTGGCTCTCAGCACTGATTTAGGCTCCGCTCACCCTCTGCCATGAAAGTGATGATGGAAGTGTCCCAGGAGGGCCCGCAAAGGTGGCTCCGTGGTTTCATAGCGCTTGCTCCTTCTGCAGAGGACTTGCGGTTGGGTCTCAGCGTCTACCATGCAGGTCCAGGGGATGCAGCACCCTCTCCGGGCCTCCCTCAGGCACCAAGCACTAGGGTAGTACCCAAAAGCACTTGCACCCAGAGTTAACTGAGCTGAGTAGGTTCAGTAGAGGCCTGAGGGTTTTTGCTTTCATTCTTGGTCCCCATTGATACATTAATTGACTTTTTTTTTTTATTAGTAACGAACTCAAGAAACCTCTGCATTTCTTAGTGTGCATAGTTCTGAACCTAGATCTGCTTTAGTAATATTTATCAATCTGGGTTAGTTTGTGGAAATCCGTCTTGGAAATCCTTTGGTAGAAAGATGCTCACCGGATGAGTGAGCACCCTAAGAACATGGAACCGTGTTGGGCCTGGAGAGGTAAAGGTGCTGGCTGCATGGCCCAGCGACCTGAGTTTGATCTCTAGGGCCCAAGTGGTGAAAGTAGATAATCGCTTCCTACCGGTTATACAAACACACACATATACACACACACACATACACACATATACACACACACATACATGCACACACACACGTAAAGTTTTTATGTAGCTTTTTCTGTGTATTAATGAGAACCTGATATTATAGACGGTAAAGCTATTTTCGTAACTCGGGGAAAACATTGTTTGGGGTTTTGTTCACTCTTCCAGGTCTGGTGTGGAGGTTCTGTTCAATGAGCTAGAGATCCCTATGGAAGAGTACTCCTTTGGCAGATCCAAGATATTCATCCGAAACCCAAGAACAGTATGTAACCTTTACACTCTGAACTCAATTCCCCGCACATAGAAGCTAATGGCTGAGGTCCTCCCCACCATGAAGGCCGTATTCCTCTGTTCGTCTGAAGTATCCGAGAGCTGGTGCACGAAAGGGATAGTGTATTATTTCCACAACACCAACACTATACATAGCTACCAAACCTTGGCTGAGCCGCTCTCCCTGATTCTCAGAGATTGGGAGGCTAGCCTGCCAGTGTCTGCTGTGTCTGAGTTACACAAGAGTTTTAGGGATCACAACTCCATGGGTGCCCGTGGAATGAGGAAGGAAATATTTTTTTTTCAAAATTTATCAAATTTATAGACCTCCTTAGAATTCCTCAGAGTCTTTGTCTAAAGAAACAGATGGGTGAAAAGTTTATTATTATCACCCAACTCAGTGGGGTGGCAGTTTAGAGAACTTGAGGGCGCTCAGGTTGTTGAAGAGGAAGAGGCAGCCAGCGCCTACATTAGGGGGAGTTGTCCCTTTTGTCTGAGCGTCCTTTGTTTGAAGATCTGAACTCCCGCCTCTCAGACTTCTGGGCATCATGTTGGTCCTGGAGCTTCACCCTGAGCTGCTTTGCATCCTTCAGAGCAGGAAGTTGGTTCATTCCAACCTCCTCTGATTTGTCGTGAAGCCTGAATAACTAGATCCTTCACGGATCTATCCAGATATTTCCCTCGTGCACCATGGTCTGTAGCATGCACATTGAAGGAGCTGACCTCAGCACCCAGGCCTGGGGGACTTTGGCTAAGTCTGTCTATCATTTCTTACTAGTTATTCCAATTAGAAGACATAAGGAAGCAGCGGCTGGAGGACCTGGCCACTCTCATTCAGAAGATTTATCGGGGATGGAAGTGCCGTACGCATTTCCTGCTCATGAAAAAAAGCCAAGTTGTGATTGCGGCCTGGTGCAGGAGATACGCGGTGAGTCCCGAAGCTACAGCTTGACGTAACCAGCTGACTTCTCACTGCATTATAATCTGATGTAGCCATACCAGCTTCTCAGTACAGCCTGACATAACCATAGCAACTTCTCAGCACAACCTGATATAACCATACCAACTTCTCCATACAACCCAATGTAACCATGTCAACTTCTCAGTGTTCTCTATGTGCTTACCACGTGTTTGCAGCTTTTCCATAGCTAAAATATCCCAACAACCTCATGAAATGCATATTGTTATTTTTTTTTTTAACCTGGGAAAACAAGGCCTAGCGCTTCTGAGAACCTGCCCACGGCTCTCAGTGGCAGACCATGGATCTGGACTTAAGACAGTTCCAGAGCTCGGGTTGAGTGTTCCAGACTGTTTTGCACTGATCTCGGGAACACTGTAGCAGGAAATCTATCTTGGATTTTTGTCGTTGGCTTGAGGAGATTGTGTCATTTGCTTTTACGACGATGGGGACAGTCGTCTAAAATGATTGGCTGGCTGCATAAACCACCGCAGCATTGAAGAGAAAAGGCTTTAATCTCAGAGCACCGAAAGTTTGTTTTAGTACAGCTATGGTTTTGGTTAAAGAGCTGGATTGTCTTTAGTCCTCGGATAGAAGGCGTCGATAATAAAATATATTTGCTTAACTCATAGGGAACTTCTTTGGAAGTTTAGCAGTGGGGTTGACAACTTTGCTGGAGGCAGGCCACGGATTTGGAAGGGCCTGAAGAAGCTTTGCCTCTGCCTTCACGCAAATTTAAGTCGTGTTCTTGAAGTGAATCGTAGTGATCAGAAGAACACAGCCTGTGAATGTGTTCGTTCTGTGCTTCTTCTCAAAGTTAAAACGCAGGCTAAATTTGCAATCAGGTCTCATTTAGTGCAATCTTCCCTCTGCATCTAAAGAGACATCTTGCCCTCAGATAAAAATCCGTGCTGGCTTACTTTCATGAAATGCATTTTTAGCATCTTCCCAACTTTTGGGAACCACTAATGTATTGAAATGATCGAACTTAAGGTGCGCTTGGTCTTTAAGTGGGTCTTTAATTGCTCGTTCTAATTAGGAAGGTTACAGACACCTTGCAAGTGTCAGGAAGATTACAAACACCATGCAAGTCTTAGAATGACGACTTTTGAATGAAGGGCCTGTTCCTGTCCACTCAGCTAAGACACGGTAGACTGTTGTCTCTCTGCCTAGTGGTTACGGATCCTCCGAGCACACAGCAGCACACTTCTTAACTCTGCAAGCTTAGGATGCTCTTTTCTCCCGAGATAGGGAGGACCAACAAATAGCCTATCTTTAAGGTGTGCTTTTTTTTTTAAAATCATTTCTTATTTTGAGGTCATTAAGAAAATCCAAGATGGGTGGTGGTGGCGCACGCCTTTAATCCCAGCACTCGGGAGGCAGAGGCAGGCGGATCTCTGTGAGTTCGAGGCCAGCCTGGTCTACAAGAGCTAGTTCCAGGACAGGAACCAAAAGCTACGGAGAAACCCTGTCTCAAAAATCAAAAAAAAAAAAAAAAAGAAAGAACACAAGAAAATCCAGGCTTGGGCTTAATCATTTTGTCTTGAATTCCATAAGAAAGCTCTTAAAAGCCTGCTGTGCTCTGAGAGCAGTGAAGTGTACCCAGCAGCCGGGTTCCTGACTTGATAAGGTTCGCATTTAGCAAGGGGAAATAGGCATCCTTCCTGCTAGGGTTACTATTGCCGTGACGAATCCCTGGCCAAAGCAACTTGGGGAGGATGATCAGGCTTCCACTGCTCCTGGCGAACAGACGCCCTTTCTTTGACCCTGCAAGCTCTACCTTTTAGCTCTGCAGAGATGACCGTTCACCTCTTCCCCTTTATCCCACAGCAACAGAAGCGGTACCAGAAGATAAAGAGCTCAGCCCTGGTGATTCAGTCTTATATCCGGGGCTGGAAGGTGAGTTATGGACGTGGGAGCTGGGCTTCTCTGCAGAGGGTGCTGTCTTCAGGCTCACTCTGCAGGGGACGGTTTCCCCTCTTCTACACCTGTGCCGCAAACAGCCACAAGGAAAGAGTAAATATTAAGGGGCCAAGCAGGGAGCCCTGGTGATTGTGTCTTGGCTGCTTCCTTCTCATTGCTTGATTTATTTATTTTTTTTAAGCTTTGTTCTCTAAGCAGGAAGTCCCTGAAATAATACTGTCTGTAATTGCGACATCCTTGCACCCTGTGCTTTTGAGAGGAGCCATTGTCCAGAAAGGCGTGGTCCAGCCAGTGCTTGATTCCTGTGGGTTAGCCCCATGTCCGTGACTTCCCAGTGATCCTCTGCATCCCCTTCATAAAGACTAAAGGCTCCTGGTCCTGGCCTGGGCTGTGGTAGGAGGGAAAGTGGACAGCCACAGTGGCTGCTCAGGTTCCAGGTCCTTCCAGCTAAAGCTTGGTTCAAGGGTCAGTGAACTTGGGGCCCTAGGCAAACTTAAGCCTGTGTTCTGATTCGTACAACCTGCAAGTCAAGAGTGGTTTTTATATTTTGAGCCATTGTAAACAAAAAGCAGAAGAGAGTTTCAAGCGCATGAAAATTACGTGACATGTGGATTTTAATATCCATCCATGAAGATGTGGCCATATTCACCTATTTTAGACTCTAGGTCCGTAGTAGCCAAGTCCTCCAGTAGCTGTGGCACACTGTGTGACTTTCAACACCAACCATTTACCATCTTACTCTTTAAAAAAAAATTAATATTTTAGCCGGGTGGTAGCAGCACATGCCTTTAATCCCAACACTTGGGAGGCAGAGACGGGTGGATCTTTGTGAGTTTAAGGCCAGCCTGGTCTATAAGAGCTAATTCCAGGACAGCCAGGGCTGTTACACAGAGATACCCTGTCTTGAGAAAAAACACAACAGTAATAATATAATTATTAATATATAACAATATAATTAATGATTATAATATTAATAATAACGATATTATTATTTTGTTAATTCTTTGAGAATTTCATAGTGTTTTTCATGACTGAGCCTCCACGTTCATGTGAATAGCCCGTGTTGCTGTGGCCATTGTTTTCCTGTCGTATACCAGGGTGGGAGGCTGCCTTTTCCCGGTGTGACCTCCCTGCCATGCTGGTGTCTCTGGGCACTTGCTTCTGTTCTCCTCTGGTTCTCACTGGGCCGTGTGTGTTGGGACTCTCCCCTCTCTGAAGATGAATTTCTAGTCGCTCTTTAAGTTCATTGAGGGGATGATTTCTCTACCGTAGGCCCGCAAACTCCTGCGGGAGCTGAAGCATCAGAAGCGCTGTAAGGAGGCGGCCACCACCATTGCAGCCTACTGGCACGGAACCCAGGTAGGCCAGGGGCCCTGCAGAGGGAGGTGGGGTCGGATGTAACTTGTGGAGCGCCGAGCACCCGCAGACTCAGGGACGGAGAAAAACGACTCACTGGCTTGAGCTACTGAGCACACGTGCCTCTCCTGCTCTTGGCCGCGTTTTGGTGCGGGTGGTGGCACATGCTTTTGCGTTTACTGTTGGTGACTGGTGTCTCCTTTTCTGTCTCCCTTGGGAAGCAGCAGCAGCAGCAGCCTTTCCTGCCTTAACCCTTTCTGTCACTCCTTTTCAAACGCACCACAGGCGCGAAGGGAGCTGAGGCGGCTGAAGGAGGAGGCTAGGAATAGACATGCTATTGCAGTTATCTGGGCTTACTGGCTTGGATCGAAGGTACTTGATGCATACGTCTCATCGTTGCGTCCGGGAGTTTCGCGGGGACCAATCCTGGTCTCTTAGCGTAGCAGGGATGAAGAGTGCATTTGTAGAGACTCACCTCTCAGTGCATGCTCTAGCAGCCAGATTAATAAGCCCGGTGATGCTGGACGGTAGAATGCCGTGGGAGCTTTGGCATGTACAGACCGAAACACTAATCTCACTAATAAGACTGTAGCGTAGTTCTTCTTCTAAAATCCTCCCGATAATTTGCATGTTAAATGCCCACTGTTTCCAACTGTTGAATGCTGGCCAATTTGGGGGTGGGGTGGGGTACTTGTATGCAGGGGGCATGTGAAGAACGTTAAGGTTGGGGTTCGGATCGGTTTCTGCAGGGCGTTGACAGATGAATGCCTTTAACACGTGCTTTGAAAGAAGTCATCTTTAAATGAAATCGCGTTTCAGGCTGACACCTGTTGGTTCCTGGAAGCCAACGGTGTCGCGTTTTCAGGGGAGGGGTCAACTGTGATTTCATAGGAAGCTGTGCTCCTGTGAAGATAGCCATACTTGCCAGAGAAGAATCCGAGGAATTCCAGCACTGCTGTTTGTTTTCCGGGACAAAGACCTCCTGAAACTCTCGCTAATTCCAGGCAGAGTCCTGGGCTCTGGGAACATTTCATATCCCCCAAGGAACAAGAGTCTCAGATGTTTTTCTTGCTTAGGCATCAAAGATCGTCTCTGCTTAAAGTGCAGTTAGAAACACACAACTCTACGGAGTCCTGTGTTTTTGTTAAAGTCTACCTCGTTAGCATTGTAAGCCCGTCTTGTGAGCTAGATAAGAAGTAAACCGTGCGGGATACACAAAAGCTTTGTCCAAAAACTGACCGAAATTGTTCATTTGTATTTTTTTCTAAGAGTCTATAAAAACCAACCTAGTTCCTTAGCTGGTTAAGAGAAGCGTCCCTGCCGACTTGCTGCTCCTGACGGGGCTTCTGCAGCGAGCTTATTCCCCGGTCTCAGTGCCGGGATGTTTCAAAAGTCAGTGCCTGCCTAAGGTTCATTTTTTCTCCCAGAGTCATCTTTTCAACCTGTCAGTTGTACCATTTCTTTTTGCCCCATTTTAATTTTTAGTATATTTCACTATTTGGGATCTTCGCCAAGTTTGGTTTTTGGTGACGTGAGGGATTGATTCCAGGGCCTTCTGGCGGTGACTTCGCCCCCATGCAGTTCAGTCCTTAACACCGCTTCTGGCTTGGCCGGGGAAGGACCTCTGTGTTTTATTAGTCTGCCTTCTTGCTTGCATTCACATCCTCACAGCCTTTATTTTTTGCAATTTTCCAAATGGTTGTTCACCCAGATAAAGGATCTCGAGAGGTTTGCAGCCAGGGAAAGGATAGTGAGCTCTCTCTGTGAGGGAGCTGAACCAATGTGGAGGCAGGAGTGGGGACCGAGGAGACAGGAGGGGTGCGCGTGAGAGGTGATCACAGTTGTCCTTGCACCGACATCCAGGCCGCTGTGCCGGCTCTACGCCGAATCCTCGGGTTGAAATGAGTGTACACTGTTCCTCCGCCATTCTGCAGCCCTGCTCAAATGTTGGCTCTCCTGTTTGGTGGGGGGTGTCTTTTTCTGGTCATTTGTGCTGTCTGCAATGGGCTCTCTCTTACTTACTATCTAAAACGTTCTAGGCTCGGAGGGAATTGAAACGCTTGAAGGAAGAGGCTAGGCGTAAGCATGCAGTTGCTGTCATTTGGGCTTACTGGCTTGGACTGAAGGTACTTCCATCGTGACTTCCTCCTGCCCTGGGTGAACACCCCCCCACCCCGTAAAGCCTCGCACCTACTAACCCGAAAAACCTGGCGGCGCTTGCTGCTGTCTGTGCAGCCTTATGAAATGTCAGCTTGCCTAATCTTGTTTCTTTTTAGGGGGGGGCGGGAATGAAAGCAACTACACATTAAGTTTCTCATTTTACTGTAATTTTAATGTAAATAATGAGTGTGATGCAGTATATTTTGTCTAAGACATGTAGACCAGGCTAGCCTCTGGCCTCGAACTCACAGTGATCCACCTGCCTCTTCCTCCCAAATACTGGGATTAAAAGCAATTGCCGCCACCACCCAACTTTGTATGAGCTTTTAAATCATGAGGCAGAGTGTGATCTTTGAGTTCGAGTTCGAGGCCGTCTTCCTTCCACAGTAGCCTGAGAGGGAGTGGCGGGCTTTGTTCCCCATCTTCTGGGCTGCCCCACAGAGGGCTGGAGCAGAACTTTCTTCCAAGTGATCATGGCCCCCAGCATGGATGAGTGTGTTTGCTTTAGGAACCTTAGAAAGGCTGCTGAATGAGACGATGGGGATCCTGAGATGGAGAGAACCACATGCTTGGTCCAGGAGGGAAAGGCACACACAAGGAAATAAGAAAATGTGGCCCTGAGCACTGAAAACCTTCAGGCAATAGGAGGATTCGGTCTACCTGCTTAGTGATCATCGAGCGTAGTAAGACATCCACATAGCCTGTCGAGGGCGATCAGGGTCTTTTTCACACGAGTCCTCCTCAGCGTTCCTACCAGTCCAGGGACACTAGCTCTTATTCTGAATATTTGAAAATTAGCCGAGCGGTCATCAACTCTGCACCTCCATCTTCCCCTGAAAGTCCCTCCTACGAATGTTTAGTTAATTATCCTTTTTGAGCAGCCTGAGTATTCATGCATAAGATAATTAAGACGTACCGTCAACAGAGTTTAGAGGATGTTCTATTGGACAGATTCTGCATCCGTTCTATGCGAGTTCTGTTCAGAAGCCCAGCAAAACGAAACATTTCGTGCTTTCGAATTTGCATCCTAATTTTAATAAGAAGAGGGAAACAGGCAGGTTTGGATCCGGACCTTCTTCTCCGTGCTGACTCCTGCCAGTCAGATCTGCGGTTTTCCGGGTTTCAATGCAGAGTCTTTCCAGCTGCTTTTGCACTGGGAAGGTGTCAGCCCCAGCTGGCTGAACACGCACAGCCTGCAGGTGAATTCTCTGGGCTCGCCCCAAATGCAATTCACCCCCCCCCCCCACACACACACACACATGCCTCAGTTCCTCATGAGACAGAAGTAGCTTATTCTGTTTCCATTATTACTGTTAGGAAATAAGATTAAACCTTTTTTTGAAGTTTCCGATTGTAATAATCTTGTCATTTTATCCTAAACACAAGTTATGTCGATATGAGCATTGTTTTGAAATGTCCTTTGAAATGAATTGCTTTGCTTGTATAACTAAATACAAAGTACACTGGCCATTTTTATGATGCCGGTGCCCAAGAGGATCCCCACTGTGAGAAGAGTGTGATTTCACCAAGTTTTTATGGTACAGAGCATTATTCGTCGGAGCCGCCATTTATCCCGTGGCGTGTCAGAAGCCTGACGACAGCTCCGATCCAGGACTTCGGCATCGCCTCTGGCTGTGCTCCCAGTGACAGACTCCTTTAGCTTGCCTGCTTTCTTCTGTATTCCCCTTGACCATTGGAAGCTGGAGGTCTGAAATGGTTATGAAGTCCTGAAAGAGACATGACAGTTAGGACATGGATTTTCAAAAAGGGCTGGTTGTGTGGAGTGTATGTCAGAGTGTAAGCTTTAGCTATTGTACAGATGCCTGGAGGGTGGGCAGGTGGTGTAGATGAGGAACACAGCAGGCTGGTTAGGTATGATTGGCTATGTACATTTCAAAACCTGGGGTTCCCCTGTCCCGCAGAAATGGGGATCACTGTTACTGGAACTTTAAAAAACATGAGAGCCGGGCAGTGGTGGCGCACGCCTTTAATCCCAGCACTCGGGAGGCAGAGGCAGGCGGATCTCTGTGAGTTCGAGACCAGCCTGGTCTACAGAGCTAGTTCCAGGACAGGCTCCAAAGCCACAGAGAAACCCTGTCTCGAAAAATAAAAATAAAAAAAAAAAGAGAAACCATTCTGTAAAAACATAAGGATAAAGTTACCCACAGACTGAGCTTGGCTTATAGGTCTCTATTCCACAAAGCCCATTAGACAGATATGTTAAGCATATGTATTTCAGCCCAGGAAAGTGGGAAGGGAGGGAGAATAGGTAGAACACCGAGGTACACAGAGGGGTTGACGTTTTGCTAATTTCTAACTCCCGTTCATAAGTAGGTGATGATAAATACTTTCTATGTCCCCCGCGGCTTCAGTGTTTAACTGTAATACCCATTAATTCGGTGGACGCCGTACTTAGTTATTAGACATCAATATATGGAGTAGATTATTATCATGTCGCACTGTGGGGGGAGTTTCTGTGCAAAATGGCGTGATGCCTTCAGTGCCGCGATAAGAGGTGTGACATTTGGCAATTAAGTGAAAGACAGCGATGGCCCGGAGGCACCTGAGATTCTTACTTTTAGCTGTTGTCCGCTAGTCAGGTCCTGGGTTTTTATGCGGGATCCTTGGAAGCTTCAACCTAGTTCTTCAGATAGTTTCTCAAAAACATCTGAAGGAGAAATTGCCTCATAAAATACTTTACGAAACGTGCTCTGATTTATGACCAGCTAGCCCTGTAGAGGGTTTCATGTCCAATCATCAGCCTGTATAAAAACCAATAAGATTTAAAGTATTGGTTCCCCGAGTCTCTTTCCCTCTGACGTAATCGCCACTGCCTGAGCGTGTACCGTCAGTTCTCTCAACCCAGCAAGGACGTTGATAAATATATGGGTTCCGTACGCTTTGATGTGTAAAGAGATTCGCCACGGTGAGCCCCCGCCAGCCTCGTTCTAACCCCTCGCTCTACTTCCTTTGAAAGGTGCGCCGGGAATACAGGAAATTCTTCAGAGCGAACGCTGGGAAGAAAATCTATGAGTTTACGCTTCAAAGAATTGTAAGTTGACCACCCCCCCCCATAGCTAATTAGCCTTATTCAATTAACCACTTAATAGCACCAACTCAATCAAATCTGACTTTTAAAATCTGACATGAATCGTAGCTTTAAAAGACCATTAGTCGCCGTTTGGGTCTTCAGCAGGTTCAAATGCAGTTGTATCAGGACTGTCAGGGGCCTGTGATTGATAGGATTGATCAGATGCTTATTTTATTTGGCATAGAAAACTAAGAAGGGGGCGTGAGGAGAGCCAGGCTTTTGCCCTGTTAAACTGCTATGGGCTCTGGAGGGACGGCTTTGTAAATAGGTTGATGGCAGCAAGGCGTCCGGAAGCAAAGGCGGGTCAGGCTGGATTTTGGAGTTGCCCTGCTAGAGGGTGTCCTGTGGCGAACCTGTAAACGCTGGTGTCAGCCAGGACTTCTGTTTATTTATAACACGGGTGGGCGAGTAACTTCTGTGGTTCTCATTTGGTCACGGGAGGTGTTTACTTTGAGCAATGATAAGGCTTTCCCAGCGCCTGGCCCATGGGGAATGACACATCATATATATGCGACATCCTAAGTTGAGAATATCTTACGCCAAGCGTGCTTTCGCCACACCCAACCTACCGAGCGTGCAGCTTAGCACCATGGCCCGTGTAGAAAATCTGTCAGTGGTCAGTCGTGATTGCTTGACTCGCTGAGCCCAGGACTCGCGGCCCAGCTTCTTAGGAGAGCCTTGCGCTGCCCCCACCGGCCCCTCCGGACATCAGACTGTGAAGTGTGGTTTCTGCTGAGTACGCCTTGCTCGTGCACCATTGTAAAGTCAGAATTTCATCAGCTGAAACCTCCCAGATTAGGGAGCATCTTTGTTGGACAGTATAGCTTTGTCTAGAACTTGCTACAGTGATGAATGTGTTCCATAACTTCAGTGCGTAGCCACTATCCATGTATGGTTATATCCAGCGCTTGGGAAGTATGGCTGAGTCCTTTATTTCATTTTAGCTCTCTAAAATGTAAGTAGCCACATGCTGTGAAGGGCTCCCTGTTGCACGGAGCAGCCCTACCGTGGTGTAAACCCGTGCTGATAGCAGTAATTCTGTCTGTCGTCATCTTTCCTGATGACTGTTGGGTGCAGATCACAGATCTGCCCCCGCCCCGCCCCATAGGTATAAGAGCATTAGGTAGAATTATCAGAGGAGATACACAACTTTATGGACTCAAACTGATCAACTCTCTTAAAGACTGGTTTGAATGATGGGTGCGTACATCTCTCTGGGGGGTATTTTCCACATGTGATATTTTCTTGTCCAACCCAACGTAGGTGCAAAAATACTTTTTGGAAATGAAAAGCAAAATGCCTTCCTTGTCGCCGATAGACAAGAACTGGCCACCGAGGCCTTACCTGTTCTTGGACTCCACGCACAAGGAGCTGAAAAGGATCTTCCACCTGTGGCGGGTAAAACGCGTGACGTTGTCTTTTTCAGAGGTCATATGATTTCTGCCTCAGACCCCCCCAAATGCTGGGGTTTGAGTGTTGACAGACATGTCCAGCTACTGCCAGCATCTTACAATGAAAAACAGTAATTCAAAAGTAAGAATGCAGCCGGGCGGTGGTGGCGCACGCCTTTAATCCCAGCACTCAGGAGGCAGAGGCAGGCGGATCTCTGTGAGTTCGAGACCAGCCTGGTCTACAGAGCTAGTTCCAGGACAGGCTCCAAAGCTACAGAGAAACCCTGTCTCGAAAAAACAAAACAAAACAAAAAAGTAAGAATGCACACTCCTGGGTTAGAGGGGTGTGTGTGTGTGTGTGTGTAAATCTGCATGGGGTTACCATACTGTCCCCTATAAGTGCTATTGCTTGTGAGTGTGTGTTCAGGAATGACAGCCAGGCCCTGAGGTCCTTGGGGTTTCCATTGTAGCAGAACGAATCTAGCCTCCCTGGGCATAGGCCACTTAGACCCTGTTGTTATGTTTTGAAGAAGCATTCTAAAATCTGCAACACAGATGCCTTGTAACATCTTCTTAAGACCAACTTTTAGAAACCAGAGTGGGTTTGTCTTTTCAAATGAATGGTTTTCACTGCTCTTCTTAGTTTAGCCTGCTTCAGAACAGGACATTGGGGGCTGGAGAGATGGCTCAGAGGTTAAGAGCACAGACTGCTCTTCCAGAGGTCCTGAGTTCAATTCCCAGCAACCACATGGTGGCTCACAACCATCTGTAATGAGATCTGGTGCCCTCTTCTGGCCTGCAAGTATACATGCAAGCAGAACACTGTATATGTAATAAATAAATAAATCTTTAAAAAAAAAAGAACAGAGGAAATTGGCCAGGCATGGTGGTGCACACCTTTAATCCTAGCCCTTGAGAGGGAGAGGTAAGCATCTCTCATCTCTTGAATTCAAGGTCAGCCATGGTGAGATCCTGGACAGCCAGGACTCTGCAGAGAGACCCTTTCTTGTCTCAGAACAAAGCAAAAGCTGAAACCCCAAGAATTTGTCTCATTGGTTCTTTGTGTATGTTCTTCTTGTATCTCCCAGTGTAAAAAATACAGGGACCAGTTCACAGACCAGCAGAAACTTATTTACGAGGAGAAGCTAGAGGCCAGTGAACTCTTCAAAGACAAGAAGGCTCTGTATCCTTCCAGGTGTGTATGCTCGTGCTTGCTCAGAAATGCCTCTGCTGTTCTAATTGCTTTCTCAAACATGTCTCAGCATCTTTTCTAGGTTTCATTTCAGTAATAGATGCATGGTACTTAGTTTTGTGAATGACTTCCGAAACCACTGGGTATCAATACACCTGACACTGGGGAGCATCCTCCATGTAGAAAGATTACAGTCATTGGCTTTGCTCTATTCGCTTTAGCTTAAATCGTTTGGTAAACAGGAGGTCATGCCAATTGAAAGTTCTGTGGCTGTTGGGATGAATTGTCATCGGACACCCTGTTTTTAAGGCTGTTTTTGCATTGAACCGTAATCGGTATTCGGATCTTCCTGCCAGTATGAAGCCAGGTCAGAAACTCATTTGTAAGGTCAACGCCAGGACAGACCGGTCATTACTCTTTCTTGTTACTTAAGCCTGGACCCATGGTGTCCTTTGGCTGCTAAATGGTTAGTCATAACCTCGGTGACCTGTACAAAAGTTCAGGTCATTCGCTGTGGACACCATGAACTCCGGAAAAGAATAAACACATTGCAGATGCAGCAAGTCCAGCCCGTGACAAAGGACTTGGCATATCCGAGTGTCCCGTGAATCCTACATCCATCCATCCATCAGTCCCCCCACATTCCTGTTCTGCTTCATCTAGTCTTCATATAAACAAGTGGTTGTGTAATTTCAAACCAGAATCTCCAGTGACTTGTAGCTTTTCCTAAAGATCTAGAAATGAAGGACTTGGTATTGCCTACCAAGTAGTCCTATGTAGTTCATGTACCTGTATTATTTTTATCTGTATATATGGTTCAAAACTCTACCTTTAAAAGGGTTAAATTAGGCCGGGCGGTGGGGGCGCACACCTTTAATCCCAGCACTCAGGAGGCAGAGGCAGGCGGATCTCTGGGAGTTGGAGGCCAGCCTGGTCTACAAGAACTAGTTCCGGGACAGGCACCAAAGCTACAGAGAAACCCTGTCTCGAAAACAAAACAAAACAAAACAAAAATTTAAAAAAAAAAAAGATAAAAGGGTTAAATTAGCACAGTTGCCAGGCCCATTGGGTTTGAATATTCTAATTTGCAGTATTTCTCCCATTAGCTGCTTACTTGAATGCTTGCGTGACTAAATCCAAAGTTGTCTAACATGCCTACTGTGTGAGCGCTATGCCAACCAACAGAAAAGCGGTGTGCTTTCTTCAGGAACTGATTTTATTCATCCTTTTCTTTATATGTCTCAAGTTAGACAGCAGCAGCAGCAGCCTTCTTAAACATCTCCCATAGAAGACCCTAGAATGGCAGGGGGGCGGGGGTGGACTTAGTGATAGAATGTATCGCTAAGGAAACGCACTAAAATCAGGCTCTTAGCGCTTTTTTTTTATTATTAAAACCACAATTAACTGAACACAAGTGAGCTTCAAGGCAAGTCCCTTCTGGCGGGGAGGCGGTGTCAGTTTCTGGAGGAGGTGGCCCGCTCTCTTCACCTGAGGGCAACGTGGAAGAATGTACCTCCCCGAGCTGTGAAGCAGCAATGCCTCTGGGTGCCTCCTCACGCTGCCGCCATGGAGCTGTAAAGGGCTGGCCACCTACATAGATTTTTCTTCCCTGAGCCTCTACACACACACACACACACACACACACACACACACACACACACACACACACACACACACACACACACACACACATCGTGTCTCCAGGAGAGCGCACTTGAGCGACCTCTGGGCAGAAGCAAAGGGTTCTGGCTGTGTCTGAGTGCCTGTCACCTCCGGGACATCTTAGTG
The DNA here is from genome assembly GCF_037038515.1 of Microtus pennsylvanicus. NCBI lineage: Eukaryota > Metazoa > Chordata > Mammalia > Rodentia > Cricetidae > Microtus > Microtus pennsylvanicus. The sequence goes on along the minus strand of NC_134600.1, from coordinate 8,843,830 downwards.
AGGTGGTCTTGAGTCTCCAGAGTCCCATGGGAAAAATCAAGAACTATATAGTTTTCCGTTACGTGATTGACAAGCCCTAGGTCTAGCCTGCCCCTGCAGGTCGTTGACTTTCTTACTCTCTGTGCGAAAATGGTATTTGTCTTTGGAGCAGGATGGTGGTGATGTCGTTCTTTCTCGTTGGCTTACATTGTTCACGTGGGTTGGTGTGCCCTGTGTGGGCAGCTGTTAACTTTCTGGTGTCCCTTCCTTCACAGAGGGCCCGGCGCTTGACTCTGGCCGTACAGGGTGCTCTCTGTCCCGATCATGACCAGTGAGCTTTTTATCACAGCCCCACCGACCAGCTGCCCCTGGCTGCTTTAAAATAGACTTGACATAGGTTTAGGGCTTCGTTTCTAACCCAGCTCTAAAACAGGTGCTTGCGCAAAGAGTAAAATCAATTGAAGTCACTTTCCTGACTTATTTATTCCCTAAGATCCCCTGGCCTGTCCCCCTCTGACCGTGTCGCTCGTCTGAAGCCATTTCTAAGGTACAGGATTTGTTTCTCCCCTCTAGTGTTGGGCAGCCATTCCAAGGAGCTTACCTGGAAATCAACAAGAACCCCAAATATAAGAAACTCAAAGACGCCATTGAAGAGAAGATCATTATTGCCGAGGTCGTGAACAAAATTAACCGTGCAAATGGGAAGGTAAAAGCGTCAACCGCCCGGTGTAGCCGAGTTCTTCCCCTGTTTCTGCTTTAGTCCAGTTTGCATCGCACGTTCTAGTAGTGTTGGAATTTGTGGAGGAATCTCTCCTCTCCTCTAAACGTAGGAAAGGTTCTTCTGTTTCCTGGAATTCCCAGAAATTGAAAATATAAGCGCGAGGGAGATGGCTCAATGGATTAAAAGCCCCGCTCTGCAAGCGTGAGGACCCGAGTTCAAATCCCAAGCTCCCACATCAAAAAAAAAACCAACAAAAAACTGGCCGTGTTGTGGTTACTTATCACCCCACACAAGAGTGTGAAGATCCTGGGAGCTGAACCAGCCAGCCTAGCAGAAACAGAGAGGTTCAGATCGCTGAGAGGCTCTTTCTCAGGGGAATAAGGGGGAGAGCGGTAGATGACACCCAGAATCCTGCTCTGCCTCCACGCGTGTGCACCTGTGTACACGACCACAGAGTCCTGCTCGCAAAGTTTCATAGCACACATACATGAAGTTTTCAGAATGCATTGTTTAAGTGTGTCTGTTTACATAAATATGCCTGCTGAAAGACAGCAGAATAACATGTTTATTGCTGGAAGTGACTGCTGCTTGATTTGCACATAGGCGCCATTTTGGAGTGTTTTGGGTCCTTGGTCCTTACATGCTTTTGTGTCTTTGTCTCAGAGCACGTCCCGGATTTTCCTCTTGACAAATAATAACCTTCTCCTCGCTGACCAAAAGTCCGGGCAGATCAAGTCCGAGGTGCCCCTGGTGGATGTGACCAAGGTCTCCATGAGTTCACAGAACGATGGCTTCTTCGCCGTCCACCTCAAGGAGGTAAGGTTCCCCCAGCGGTCTGACCTGGAAGCCGCTCCTGGCATCCTTTTTCCCATCTACTGACTAGACGGCCTCACCTTCCTCGCCCTGCCTCTCTCTCCGCTGCTGACTTATAAAGCTTGACTGTTTACACCCTCGTCTAAAATCTCAGGCTCCGTTTTCAGGAATTGAATTACACACGTTCCATGACTTGCTCACAGGACTTCCAAGAAGTAATACTTGAAGATGTCGTGTGGAGACGTTTGATACTATGTTTCTTCCTGGTGCTGCTTCTGTGTGACAACTTGAAAAATGTCACCTTTGTTCTTGTTTACCTTTGACTTGGGGGTTTATCACAGGCTACAACTACCAGAAAACCTTTGCCATTTATTTTGACCTAACTTTTTTTTTTAATATTTTATGCTTTTTCCTAAGAAGGACCACTGGCTTGAATAGAAAGGCTAAAGTGTAGGCACTGGATTTTTATTTTGATGGCTGGGGCCATGCTATTTGTAACTCTTCACTAATCTCAACTTTAAAATGATTGTATCTACTACATAGCATTGGTAGCAGGCTTAACACACACTGTACGTACGTGCTTAACAGAGTGATTGTCACACAATTGGCATCACCAAATAAACAGACGTTAGCATCTACTAATACATGTAGAAAAAACCCATTGACTTTCCTTAGCCCGGTCACCCCACCATGGATCCAAATCCAAATGGAGGCATATCAAGCCATAAGAACAGCTGTTCTTAGCATCAGTAACACAAAAGTGACAGCTCGGGGGCGGGGTTTGGAGAGCTGCTGCTCTCTTGGCCACGCCCCCATCTAATCCCTGCACAGCTCTCAGCCTGGGACCACAGCATCCTGTCTCGCTGTGACGCTCCGGGCAGCTGAGTGTACTCAGCTGCTCTGGGAGTTTGTTTGAAGGATTTTTGTTGTTAACTTCCTTAAAAAGAACTGGTTGGTTTTTCACTATTTTTTATAATTATCTATTGTGTGTCTGTTGGTAGGAGTCAGTACAACTTGTGAGAGTCGGTTTTCTTTTTCCACGGTGTCAGTCCCGGGGATCAAACTCTGGTCCTCGAGGCTTTGTGGCAAGCCCTTTTATCCACTGAGTCGTCTCGCTGGCCCCTGTGTGGCTTCTTAAAACCAAATCACTGAAAGGTTTTTGAAGGGCGCTTTGAGCATGAGTTGTAAGTTGGGTCGTTGCCCATAAAGCTTGATTATGCAAGCCCACCACAAACGACTCTTGTGGCTTCTTCTCCAGGGGCCTACAGATTGCTGTTCTGGTCCATGACCAAACTGAGGTATCTAGTCTTGTCCTTGCCACTCATCTGGAGGATGCACCCCAGCATCAGAGGTTCCCCTCAAACCCGGGAGCCTTTCCCTCCTCTCTTTGACTCGTGACTTGTCTTTGCAGGGCTCAGAAGCAGCTAGCAAAGGGGATTTCCTCTTCAGCAGTGACCACCTGATTGAGATGGCCACCAAGCTGTATCGTACGACCCTCAGCCAGACCAACCAGAAGCTCAATATCGAGATCTCGGATGAGTATGTCCATGTCCTGTGCAGTACACTCTTCGCTTTCTGCTTTCCTGTTGGGTTTGGTTCTCCAGTTTCAACAACGAGCCCAACTAAGATTGCTTGCTCATTTCCCAGCTGCCCTGACCTGAATCACTTTCTGCTTTCCTGTTGGGTTTGGTTCTCCAGTTTCATCAACGAACCCAACTAAGAGTGCTTGCTCATTTCCCAGCTTACCTGACCCGAAGAATCACACAAAAACTATATTAATTTCAACGCTGTTTGGCCCAGTGGCTCAGGTGTATTTCTAGCTAGCTCTTACATCTTAAATTAACCCATTTCTATTAATTTATATATCACCATGAATGAGTGCTGGAGACGTGGCTCCTACTGGTAATCCTTAGAGTGCCGGAAAGGCATACTGTTCCCTAGGGTTTGCTGGTAAGTCAGTTTCGCATAATTGGTGAGCCGTGAGTTCTAGTAAGAGAGCTTCTCTCCAGGGACAAGGTAGATAGTTCCCAGAGGAACTCTACCGAAAGCTGAACTCTAACCTATGCAGCAAATACCCATGCAGCCACACACACATGCACAGCAAATACACACACACACACACACACACACACACACACACACACACACACGTGCCCCTGAACACACACAAAATAAATAGAACAGTGTATGAATTAGAAGATGGCATAATTCACCCCTTGAGATGGTATGTGTAAAACACTGCCTTTTAACTGGGGCTCGCATATACATCGGAACCATGGAGTCCTTGCCCTTGCGGTTGCTGTGGGTGTCGGTACCATTAACCACAGGTTTGCTAGGTGAGTCACTCAGGAATGCCCCAGTGCTTTAGGAGGCTGTTCCCCCAGGTCCATGGGGAAAGGTCCTGAGCCTGCTGATGAGGATATACAGGCTGAAAAGACCACTGGGGTAGGGTGCCTGTGGGATAGCTTTCTGAAAGTCCACATTTTGCGTGTCTGATTCGGCCAATGTTTAATTTGACCCTTTAAAAAGTTGGCCATGAAAAAATGAGGAAAGGTGGGGCTGCAGCCTGTTAATGTGATGGCCCCACTAAACACAAAGCAGTAGCTGTCTCACCTCACCCTGCTGGAATACAGGAACTTCCTTTCCTTGGGGCTGGTAGATGAGGGGCGTGGGCGTGGCCTGTAATGGGTGTGGCTTTGTAGTGGGCGTGGCTTGCAATGGAGGCTAGCGCGAGTACCTCCCACGGTCATGGCCCTTTCAGAAAGGGAAGCTGGTGTTTACTGCACCCTCACCTGCTTTGTGTGTGCGCCTGAGTGTGTTTGGTTCTCTTCTCCTAGGTTCCTGGTGCAGTTCAGACAGGACAAAGTATGTGTGAAGTTTATCCAAGGCGCCCAGAAAAACGGGAGTGTGCCGACCTGCAAGCGGAAGAACAATCGGCTCCTGGAAGTCGCTGTCCCTTGAGCGAGGGACGCCTCTGCCCTCCATGGACTTGTCTCTCTCCGTAATAGTGCAATTTGATTTTGTTTTATTTGGGGGCTCGCTGTATGTTTGGGGGTTGCCAAAGGCAAGCTGTTAGAGTCCTTTGGCAAAATTAAAAGTATTTGACTAATCTGTTTTAATTATTGGAATAGTTAATCCTTAAGTCCACAGTCTGTCCTGGGAAGGATTTTAGAAACTGACAATGTCCGCTTCCACCTCCTCCGTGTTTTCTCCTGAGTTAACGTTCGAGACTTGTGTCCTGTAAACCCACGTTACCCGTAAATCATTAGCACATGTAAGCGTGAAGAGGGGGCTTACATTCATTTATCAGATATTTATTGAACGCCTACTTTTTGCTGGGCACTGTGCTGAAACTTAATTCGGAACATTTTTATTTTTAAAACATTTGCCTTCTGGCTGATTTGTGCTGGCGAAACAATAGTTAAGGAGGTAGAGGAGATTGAGGCCAAAGGATACCGCTAGCCATGATGGCATTAGCGGGAACCCTGTAGCGCGATGCTGGCGGCCCTGGGGAATTGGAGACGGACGATTGGGTGAAATTCCTCTATGTTTTGTTACCTATTGGAAAAAGAGAAAACTGACATTTAGACGTGCACATTTATTTGTTCAGAAAGCAGAAGTTACTCTGACTTGAGGGACGGTAACTGAAGCAGAATGCTTCCTTGCGGTTCCAAAGAAGCACAGGATGGGACTCGAGAAGCCCACGGTGCTTTCACGGAGTCGGCAGCGTAAGAAAAGGCTGAGAGCCGTTCTCAGCGGCAGACCTTCTCTTCGATGTGCAATAAAGCATCCAGGATCGCCTTTGGAAGTTTTATTTATAATATACATTTTTTTTTGTATGCGAGAGGTTCAGGGTGTGTATTTTAGTCAGAGATCAAAATTAGAATTAGTTTTCAGGGCTTCTTTTTGTTGTTGTTGTTCTTTAAAATTGACAATAAGAATTGACTTTGGAAACCACATCTGAAATTCTGGAATCAAACTGTTTCTTATTTGGGAGGACACTGTATATACATCGGGATTATGTTAAATAATAAAATTGCTCTAAATTTGGTGCCATGTGCTGGAATCACAGCTCTAGTTTTGTATCTCAAGCTATTTTCATATGTGACGTGTCTAACGTACCACAGAAAAGTTTTCCGTCCGGACATTGTACGGCCTCCATGTTGATGACTTTCACTAATCATTTTGTATCCATAATCAGCCAATGAGAATATTCTCCGGGGATTTTCTTTTGATTTTTGTACTTTAAAAAAAAAAAATCTGATAAAGAAATTGTCGGGCGTCTCTGTGTTTATTGGCATAGGTGGAAGAGATGTGTTGTTTTCCGTTCCTGAGGTGCTGAGTTGATAGTTCCTGCTGTAGGGGAGCGGGATGCTCACCGATGTTTCCGACCGTGTATACGTACAGTTACTAACCACACTTAGGACATTTAGGGCACTGGTCTGGGTGAAGGGTCATGAACTTCATTCATTCACTCGCTGCCTGTCCACTCCGTGTCTGCCTCTCGAGGTTACCCCTTCAGCGGCTCTCGTCTCGCAGTCCGTAACATGTTGGCTTTATGGGAAAGACGGCATAGTTCTGTCAAAAGCTCGTGTGTCCGTGGACACGTTGTTCCTGCCTTTTTCTCCTAGCAAGACGCCACAGAGAGCAAGTTCTCACAGCGGCACCTCCTTTTGCGTGAGGCATCCCGTGATGTCTCCTCTGGTTAGGAATCACTTCTTGAGTGGAACTCAGCGCAAAGGGCCCATAGTATGAATCCACTTGGTAACTTTTCCCACCTCACGCCAGATTCAGAGATGTGATGTTCATCATGGTGCCTTGTAAGGATAGCGTTGACAGTATCTGCTTTTGTCGCAGAACTCGCTATGTGAACTGGGCCTCTGTCTGCTAGGGAAGTCTTGCTTCCTTCTGTGTGAAGGTGAGGAGTCTATAAAAACCTGAATTTAAGGAACGATGAAAGTGGATTGTGGAAGTCATATTTGGAGATTTTTTAATTAGATCGTTGAACTCTTGCTCTTGGGTTTAGAATGGCCTGCTCCCCAGAGGAACCCAGACGCTGAGAACCACTAAGAGAAATACTGGCATCCCCTTGTATTTTAAATCCTTCTCCTGGCTAGCATAATCGTGCTCACCTTTAATCCCGGCACCTTGAAGACAGAGCCACTGGATCTCTGTGAGTTTGAGACCCACAATGAGGCTCTGTTTCAAAAGTAAAAGGCCTCTAGTGTCTGTCCAGAGGTTGTCACTTCGCTGTCACTGGGCCCTCAGAGGACGTGCCGGTCCCCTGCAATGGAGAGAAGGTGCTGGCAGGACTCAAGTTCTTAGGCGTCCTGGATAGGCCACATGGCCCCAGCTTGTTCCCAAGCATCACTCAAGAATGCCCAGCCCCCAGGTCACTAACAGATGTAACAGACCGGAAGGCAGGCAATGGGTCCCCAAGGCGTCGTTGCCAGTGTGGGCAGTGTGCTAATGGAGTTACTCCTGACTGATCGCCATCGAGCACCCATGAGGAAGGGGCGCGGACATAGATGCACTCCGCAAGATCGATTCTGGCTTTGTAAGTCAGACTTTCAGCATAGCCCTTTAGAGCCAGAGCCCAGCTATAAGGCCGCCAGCTCATCTGAATGTCCCTGATTAGTCTCCGGAGGGGAGGGGCCTCAATCTGTAACAGCAGCAAGCAGGCCAAGTGGTCAGTGAATCGCAGGCACACCCTCTCAGCCTTGAGGACTCTGAAAGCTAAGACAGTGAACCGTTTTCCTGTCGCACCGTTACAGCCGTGTGCTGATGGCAATAAAGCTCACGTAATTGAATATCCTCACAATTAGAGCATAGCTCATTAAGATACTTATCAGAACAAATGGAATTCTCGAATCCCTTTGTAATTAATAGGCAAGATATTTTACAACGGGCGAACTTTCAAATGGCCACTCTTCTCTCGGGGAGGGTTGGGTGGCCTTGCTGTGTCTCTTGTTATGTGTTTAGGTTGGCTGTGACGTGTCTGTAAATACTGCAGCGTTGAGACTCAATAAGACACAGGAGAGTGGAAGGGGAGAATCACGGGACTCTTCTGACCTGGAGCAAAACAGCTGTAAGTTAATGCCCATCTGCACATCTGCGGCCTCTCTGCAGGGCACACAGGTCTGCACATCTGCGGCCTCTCTGCAGGGCACACAGGTCTGCACATCTGCGGCCTCTCTGCAGGGCACACAGGTCTGCACATCTGCGGCCTCTCTGCAGGGCACACAGGTCTGCACATCTGCGGCCTCTCTGCAGGGCACACAGGTCTGCACATCTGCGGCCTCTCTGCAGGGCACACAGGTCTGCACATCTGCGGCCTCTCTGCAGGGCACACAGGTCTGCACATCTGCGGCCTCTCTGCAGGGCACACAGGTCTGCACATCTGCGGCCTCTCTGCAGGGCACACAGGTCTGCACATCTGCGGCCTCTCTGCAGGGCACACAGGTCTGCACATCTGCGGCCTCTGCATCTCTGTTCTCTCCAGCCCTTCTCTCTGCTCTCCACAGCCACGAAGGGGAACAAGCCTGTTTCTAGTGCATCTCATCCAGACCTTTGAGGGGCCTGCTATCCTTCCTGGTGTGAAGATCATTTATTAATAATCGTAAATTAGTCACGATGTAGCTGCCTTCGTGTTTCTATGGCTGGGAAGATACCGTGACCACAGCAACTCTTATAAAGGAAAACATTTAACTGGGGCTGGCTTCCAGTTCGGAGGGTTAGCGCATTATCATCATGACGGGACATGGCAGCATGCGGGCAGACATGGTGCCGGAGACATGGCTGAGAGTCGGGAAGGAGCTACAGGAAGTGAACTGAGACACTGGGCGTGACTTGAGCCTATATGAGATCTCAAAGCTCACCTCCCCAGTGACGCACATTCTTGAACAAGTCAACACCTCCTGATAGTGTCACTCCCTATGAGCTTATGGGGACCACAACAGCATGCATGACCATAGATTTCTTATTAATTTTTTCTGCTGTTATGGTGGACAGATCCTCTCAACCCAGTTCCATAAAGTTCAGCAAAAATCTAACTTCATAACCAAGAGAGATAGTCTTGGCTTATCCGTGTGTTGAAGAGAAAGTGGTCAATGAACTTAACCCCTGTTTACCTAATACCCTGGCGAGCCCGAAGGCACCAGATCAGCTTCCTATCAGATTTTATGGTCACATAATTTTAGGAGCTCTTCCCCCCCCTTCCTTTTTGAGGTGAGATTAACAGAGCTGGCATATCCTCTCAAAAGAGGATTTTGAATGCCCTGCACACAGAAAGGCACACAAAGAAGTTAGCACAACCTGTACCCAGAACTCAAAACAGGTCCCAGATAACAGCAGAAACTTTATCCCAGTCAAAATCCTCCGCCAAAGTCAACTTTGTCTTTTGATGCACAATAATCTTTCCCATTTTCAAATGCGCTCTTGTAGCATGTAGTCATCTTTCTTTCAGTGTGACTGTGTGTGTGTGTGTGTGTGTGTGTGTGTGTGTGTGTGTGTGTGTGTGTGTAGCTAAGTTTCTCCCATATTCACCAGTGTGTAACTCAGTGTTAACCCACAGTACCCGCTTGTTCGGCTATGGGGTTGTTGCAAACGTTCTTGTGCAAACGGGCAGAGATCCCCGCTGCGTTAATGGCTGCCTCCGAACAGCTGAATCAGACAAAATAACCTGTCAGCTACAGGCGACTCGCAAACTGATTTCCAAAGACATTACCCCGCAAAGGGCTGCACAGGGTGACGTTACTGCCACACCTGGTAGTGGAAGCCCTTAATTCCGCTCTGGTGAGCTCGGCTTGGATTGGTGATTTCCTTGTCAGTGTTTTCCGATTATATCCTCTGGCAAAGAACCTAGTTATATGGGTTTTCGTCGGCTTCTTGTAATGTAGTTTTCCTTTGTGGTTTGTATTTCTGTGCCTGTTTGGGTGAGGCCTGTGTGTGTGTGTGTGTGTGTGTGTGTGTGTGTGTGTGTGTGTGTGTGTATGTGTGTGTGTGTGTGTGTTTGTGTGTGTGTGTGGCATGTCTTCTCACAGTCTGGTGACTTTGCTGTTGCCTTATTACGGCCCTCAGGTGAGCAGAAATCTGTCTACTGCAGTCCTGGTTACGTGAGTGACCTCCCCTCCAGTTGGCGCTTGGTTTCCTATTTTGTAAACACTTGCTTACCTGAGATTATGTTTAATGCTGAAGAATTTGCTGGGACATTTAGCCCATTGGTCTGGTTGGAATTGTTTTGTTTTGTTTTGTTTTTTTATGGTGTAGCATATCAAGACTCCTTCCTGTTTGTTTTCCTCGCCTAGATACCCAGCAGACACAGCCCCCTTGATCAAAAAAGCCCACCTTTCCCTCTCCCATGTTTCTCTATCCTTCCATCTGTTGATTTGTGTCCATATTGTCACTGGAATATAGCCCTTTAAGGGACATTACTTATCTTTAGCCATCTTGAGCGTTTCTGACAGGAAAAGGCATTGAAACCGGCAAGTATGCTAATTCAGTGAACAAGTCAAGTAAGTAATTTCAAATATGGGAGCAGGGACAGTTCATCACAATTCCGAAACAGTGAAAAGCCACGGGGGATTGAGCACAGGCGTTCCCTGGGGTCGTGTGAGGAAACCGTGAACCGTTTCTATAAAGTCAGTGAACACCTAATGCCGTGTGATTGGGTTATTTACTCGGTGTGTGGTTTCCCATCGACTCAACATTCTGTCCATATTATGAATTGTCTCGTTTTATGTTTCCCTGAAATTGCTGTCTCTCATAAGTGTGTGTGACTACCTTGGTTTTAGACTGAATGTTCCTCTCTTCAGCCGAGTTCCTTTGGTAGAATAACGAGAGACCTTGGCAGGTTTTTCTGCCTCTGTTAATGTTCCGGTTGGTTTTCCGGCGCCGTGGTAACAGCTTGACGATGAGAACAGATGGTACCTGAAGTGGCATTCGGATCTGTCTTTGGCTTTTCTGCTAGGTGCACATTTTTAAAAAATTAATTTTAAGGAGGTCTAAATCATGTCTCGTTAATCACCCAGTCCGCCCTCTGCTTTGCAGTTCTCAGCTCGCTAAATTCAGAATTGCCCTTTGAAAAGTAGCTTCTGCACGCCGGGCTTTTCTGAAATTGAGAACTTCTCTGACAGAGGAACAGGACCAGAAGGGAAGATGAAGTAGGTTTGTATAGTGTGTAAAACAGCGTGTAGGTCCTGTTTCCAGACTGCGGGCAACGGAAAACAACGCAGACATATTGTGGCATTTAATTGCCTTCGAAACTAACCAAGTCCTATAGGAAATGTTTTGTCGGTGTCAACCCTTGCTGAGGAAAGACGAGGGGAGTTGTTGTGCCGTGGGTAGCAGAAAGCAGTGTCCTCAGCAGAAACCTGAACGTCGTCCTTAGTGGCACACACGGTGGAGCTGACTCACTTCGCCAGCCAGCATCACTAGTGTGATACGCCATATGCTCTATCTTGAATCCTACATTCCAGAATGAGATAGCGTCACACTGAAGGGGTGGGGTCATGGAGACTGGCTGCCCTTGGTGGAGCCCCTAAAGGGAGCCGAAAGCAGCAACTCCTAAGTGGAAGGTTTACAGGATGGCTGTGTATAGCAAACAGGCCTCAACATGGTTTGGGCTTATTTTTATCCCCAGACTCTATCCAATACTTCCCGATGAGAGAAGCTTAGTGACTTTCTATACAAATAAGGGATTTGCACATTTAAAGCAAGCACCCATAACTTAAAAAGTGAGAAAGCTCCTCCCCTGAGCATCTTGTACGCAGAAATAAGGAAGACACTCGTAGGGATGTAAATATTTTGTTGGATAGGGCCTTTGTATCTTTTAGCTTTCCCATTCCACTGGGGGCAGAAGTTCTAGCTGTGTGTTATTATTATGGGCAGATGAATGCAGAGATCCAAAAATACTGGCAATAATTGGAACCCACTCTTTCCAGTGCTTTCCCAGGCTGGATGGAACAGCTGTCTTTATTTCCTAGTACAAATTAGACTTGGCCTTGACAAAGGAGATCTGGTAACTTGACGTGGAGCGAGCTTAAGAGCTACCGCTGAGACGTTAAAGAGGAAGGAATCCACCCACCAATTTGTTCTTTCCAGCTAGGAAAAAATCTCCACAGATGACGATGCCATGTGTGGTGTCTTGAACTGTCCCCAAACCACACCTGGACACTCAGGCAGAGTGTCTTAGGATTTATAGGTGTGGTCTGACCCGTAGGATGTAGACACAGCATCCATGTCTTGTCTAAAGGCACTGTTTCTGTGGGAGCGCTTACTGGCATTAGATATACAATCGCCTCTTCCCCCTCCCAAAGCAAACCTATCTTTGTATACATCTGTGGGACAACCATTTTGGGACTTCATTGTTTTCTGCTGAGTCATGGTGTATTCTATTAATAACTTCAGATGGAGTATAGACATTTAAATTTTATTTTAATAGTATTAAATAAATAGCATTTTCCACTTACTCTCTTTGTGGGGTTGATAAATTGCTTTTGGAAATCAAGTCCTCGAATGAGATATTTTGCTTTATCTTAGATTTCGCTTCAGCTGGTCTTGGCAGGAAGTCTGTCATTGGCCAGGGTTGCTGGGTCATGGCTTGCCAGAAAGCATCCTCTCTGATTGGTGGAGGCACACTGAGAGGAGAGGAGGCTTCCATCTTGACTTAGAATCAGGATGCAGAAAAGGCTCCTGAAGAGAAAGCCGTTTAATATACCTAAGAAGAACAGGTATATTCTCCACCAATTCTGGCGTGAGAAAACCTCCATCTTTGGACTTTTCAAAACGTGGCCATGGCTTACCATCTGCCCTTGAGAAAAAGTAGGCGTCCCCTACCCCTGGTTTTTATCCTTTTGCTATTATATGGGTCCTCTCTAAGCTAATAAGATGGCACCTCATCTAAAGCAATATTTTAATATTATGTTATTCTGCACATAAACTCCTATGTTAGAAACACGGCTTTTGCCTCTGTTGCTAGAGGATCTGACAAGGCCAGCTCTGTTTAGAGAAGCGCGTGCTTGCTGGGGGCAAGGGCCGTGACGGCTTCAGCTGGAAAGCACTGGCTGGCTTTTCTCGACACCCACGCGCTCATGGCAACCCTCTAGGGACAGTGCCACACAATCACGGAGTCTCCAATGACAGAGGAATGCAGCACACGGGTGCACAGGAAAGGGCTGTGGTACCCAGTGCTGCCTCCTTCCCAGCCAGGGCTGTGGTACCCCGCGCTGCCTCCTTCCCAGGGCTATGGTACCCCACGCTCCTCCTTCCCAGCCAGGGCTATGGTACCCCACGCTGCCTCCTTCCCAGCCAGGGCTGTGGTACCTCATGCTGCCTCCTTCCCAGCCAGGGCTATGGTACCCCGCGCTGCCTCCTTCCCAGCCAGGGCTGTGGTACCTCATGCTGCCTCCTTCCCAGCCAGGGCTATGGTACCCCACGCTCCTCCTTCCCAGCCAGGGCTGTGGTACCCCACGCTGCCTCCTTCCCAGCCAGGGCTGTGGTACCCCACGCTGCCTCCTTCCCAGCCAGGGCTATGGTACCCCACGCTGTCTCCTTCCCAGGGCTGTGATACCCCGCGCTGCCTCCTTCCCAGGGCTATGGTACCCCACGCTGCCTCCTTCCCAGCCAGGGCTGTGGTACCCCACGCTGCCTCCTTCCCAGCCAGGGCTGTGGTACCCCACGCTGCCTCCTTCCCAGCCAGGGCTGTGGTACCTCACGCTGCCTCCTTCCCAGCCAGGGCTGTGGTGCCCCACGCTGCCTCCTTCCCAGCCAGGGCTGTGGTACCCCACGCTGCCTCCTTCCCAGCCAGGGCTATGGTACCCCACGCTCCTCCTTCCCAGCCAGGGCTATGGTACCCCACGCTGCCTCCTTCCCAGCCAGGGCTGTGGTACCTCACGCTGCCTCCTTCCCAGCCAGGGCTGTGGTGCCTGTCCCACGCTGCCTCCTTCCCAGCCAGGACTATGGTACCCCACGCTGCCTCCTTCCCAGAGCTGTGATACCCCACGCTCCTCCTTCCCAGCCAGGGCTATGGTACCCCACGCTCCTCCTTCCCAGCCAGGGCTATGGTACCCCACGCTGCCTCCTTCCCAGCCAGGGCTGTGGTACCTCACGCTGCCTCCTTCCCAGCCAGGGCTGTGGTGCCCCACGCTGCCTCCTTCCCAGCCAGGACTATGGTACCCCACGCTGCCTCCTTCCCAGGGCTGTGGTACCCCGCGCTGCCTCCTTCCCAGGGCTGTGGTACCCCGCGCTGCCTCCTTCCCAGCCAGGGCTGTGGTACCTCACGCTGTCTCCTTCCCAGGGCTGTGGTACCCAGTGCTGCCTCCTTCCCAGGGCTGTGATAACCTGCGCTGCCTCCTTCCCAGCCAGGGCTGTGATACCCCACGCTCCTCCTTCCCAGCCAGGGCTGTGGTACCCCACGCTCCTCCTTCCCAGCCAGGGCTGTGGTACCCCACGCTGCCTCCTTCCCAGGGCTGTGATACCCCACGCTGCCTCCTTCCCAGGGCTATGGTACCCCACGCTGCCTCCTTCCCAGCCAGGGCTGTGATACCCCACGCTGCCTCCTTCCCAGGGCTGTGATACCCCACGCTGCCTCCTTCCCAGCCAGGGCTGTGGTACCCCACGCTGCCTCCTTCCCAGGGCTGTGATACCCCACGCTGCCTCCTTCCCAGGGCTATGGTACCCCGCGCTGCCTCCTTCCCAGCCAGGGCTGTGGTACCCCGCGCTGCCTCCTTCCCAGGACTATGGTACCCCACGCTGCCTCCTTCCCAGCCAGGGCTGTGGTACCCCACGCTGCCTCCTTCCCAGGACTATGGTACCCCACGCTGCCTCCTTCCCAGCCAGGGCTGTGATAACCTGCGCTGCCTCCTTCCCAGGGCTGTGGTACCCCACTCTCCTCCTTCCCAGGGCTGTGGTACCCCACGCGCTGCCTCCTTCCCAGCCAGGGCTGTGATACCCCGCGCTGCCTCCTTCCCAGCCAGGGCTGTGGTACCCCACGCTCCTCCTTCCCAGCCAGGGCTGTGGTACCCCACACTGCCTCCTTCCCAGGGCTGTGATACCCCACGCTGCCTCCTTCCCAGCCAGGGCTGTGGTACCCCACGCTGCCTCCTTCCCAGGGCTGTGATACCCCACGCTGCCTCCTTCCCAGGGCTATGGTACCCCGCGCTGCCTCCTTCCCAGCCAGGGCTGTGGTACCCCGCGCTGCCTCCTTCCCAGGACTATGGTACCCCACGCTGCCTCCTTCCCAGCCAGGGCTGTGGTACCCCACGCTGCCTCCTTCCCAGGACTATGGTACCCCACGCTGCCTCCTTCCCAGCCAGGGCTGTGATAACCTGCGCTGCCTCCTTCCCAGGGCTGTGGTACCCCACTCTCCTCCTTCCCAGGGCTGTGGTACCCCACGCGCTGCCTCCTTCCCAGCCAGGGCTGTGATACCCCGCGCTGCCTCCTTCCCAGCCAGGGCTGTGGTACCCCACGCTCCTCCTTCCCAGCCAGGGCTGTGGTACCCCACACTGCCTCCTTCCCAGGGCTGTGGTACCCCACGCTCCTCCTTCCCAGGGCTATGGTACCCCGCGCTGCCTCCTTCCCAGCCAGGGCTGTGGTACCCCACGCTCCTCCTTCCCAGCCAGGGCTGTGGTACCCCACACTGCCTCCTTCCCAGGGCTGTAGATTTGACAGAGGCCGTTCAGAGCGGAAACATCCAAGCCACCTCGGAGGTGGGAGAGGACTCTGGGCCAGATGTCGATGGTCACATGTAGGGAATTGTTTGTGGTTGGATTCTGCTTGAAAGCGGGTGCTGATGGTCTCATGAGACCTACTGTGACAAATTGTATAATAAAAATGTTAAAAATAGCATATTTATTCCCCGGAAAAGCAATTCCCACAATGCAGTGAGCTGGGAAAATTGCTGAAGCTTTTGGACACTGAGTGCTGATCCTGTGTCCTCAGACCCTACATTACCCAGAGGCCTTTTCACCTTAGGTTTTGTTTTCCTGAACTAGCCAAGCTCCAGCCAGCCCTTAAAAAAGACAAAACGAAGCAAAACATGCCACTCAACCCCAGCAAGTCGGCTTGTGTCTCTGAGGGAAAATTCCAAGCCCCAATGAAATGTACATATAGTAGCATTTGAAGAAATTCATTATAACAAGCCAGTGTCTTTATTACCAAATTCTCTCCTGCAGGTACCACATCTAATGTAATAGAAATAGCACATGCCATTGGTAAAATATGAATCACATGTTATTAGACTTTCCCAGTAGCCTTATCAGAAAAAATAATCCAATGAGATCAATTATATTACTTGATAGCGACCATCCCCCCAAAAAATCTTAGTTTAACATGAAACCAATGTGAACACTGACATATTTTATGCTCTTGTTCTGGTATCAAGGGTTCAAAATTCACTTGCTATCTAAGTCTGGTGGCACTTGCTGTTGGCAGGCTGGGGCAGCAGGATGCTAAAACCCAGGGGATTGAGAAGAACCTGAGCAACAAACTGAGACACTATTCTTAAAAATGAAACTGTATTTTATACTCTTAGAGCCAACCTCAATTAAACTAGCCCAGTTGCCTCGTGTGGCTGCTATTTTAGACATCATGACCATATCATCGTAACATTTGAATAAAATCGAGAAAGGATATATATCTTCTAGCAAAAAAAAAAAAAATCTGTAACTCTCTGCGGCTGGAGAGGTAGCCCCGTGTTTACAGTGTGTAAGCGTGAGGACCCGAATCCCACTTGTCTAACTAAAGTCAGGCACGGCCTCTCGTGAGCCTGCAACCCCTGCCTGCGCTGCGGGGGATGAAGGCAGGAGACCAGTGGGGCTTGCTGGCTATCAGCCCAGATGAAAATGCTCGCTTCAGGTTCGAGGAGATGCTCTACCTCAAAAGGGGAAGGTCGGGAGTGACAGCATGGCCGGTGCCATCTGCTGGCCTCTGCACACATACGTACATGCCCACCTGTCCATCTGCGTACACATCTGGGGGACGGTATTCTTAAATTAAAAGTTAAAAACTGCGAGGGGCCTGGGGCTTGGGTGAGGATTCGGGAGGGGAGGGGGAAGTAGGGACAAGCCACAAATTCCTTGTGTGGCTGTGGCTGAGGGGAGCCGTGGTGGACATGGTGGTAACCCGGTGGCTTCATAGATTTCCAATGCACCGTGTACCCTTGGCTCCTAGTGACACACGCCTGGAACACAGGATCCTCCAGGTGTCCTTAGCTGTCTGTTGCCGGGTCAAAGATGATTGCGGGGGTGTTTTCAAGAGGCCGAGTGGAGTGAGAGCAACGTTTAAAATTGGTGGACTCAGTAAGACAGTTTGTCTTCCCTAACGTGAGGAACAAAATGAGCAACAATCGTAACATTTTAACGGATACACCAAAAATTCATTAGTTTATATTAATGCAAATAACTGAATGGAGAGATATATGGGTGGATATGGAAAACACTGTCTCGAGGCAGAATAAATGCACTAAAAATAATAAATATGCAAGTAATAGAGACAGATGGTGCTGCTGGCAATCTCCGGCAGAAGTTACTGCAGAAGAAAGAACCAGGGGATGCTCAAATT
This sequence comes from Microtus pennsylvanicus, assembly GCF_037038515.1. Lineage (NCBI taxonomy): Eukaryota > Metazoa > Chordata > Mammalia > Rodentia > Cricetidae > Microtus > Microtus pennsylvanicus. The sequence goes on along the minus strand of NC_134600.1, from coordinate 8,826,759 downwards.
AGTCACAAGTGGACAGGAGACAAGAGGTTATTTGCAGGATCTTATGTGACATTGACGATTTATTAAGAAGGGAGCAATAGCCCAGCTATGAAGCGCGGCAGCTTGGCAGAACACCCTTTACCAAGAGATCAGAAGTTGCTGTGGCTGACACTGAACACGCTGGATCTCCTGAGGTGATGCCAGGCACACGGACCAGTCCCTGTCAAAATGCCAACCGGATTAGAGGTCTCAGCTGCCACGCATGTCTTCCCACACCAAAGAGCGTGTAAAGCTGATCTGTCGTGACCCTGGTGTCTGGAGGAGCGCTCGTGGCCCAGGACACGGTTGCAGTTGCGGCAAACACAATGCCAGGCTTCATAACTGTTAGTGTCCGCGGTGCCAGAAATGCCAAGGTGGAGGAACCCCGACTTCGGTTTAACTGAGAAGAGACACCAGATAAACCCAAACTGGGGGGCAGACTTACAGTATGGGGCAGCACTTCTCCAAAGAATGGCGGGAAAGGGAAGATGGAGGTATAGTGGCGGACGGTGAGAGGTGCAATGCATGATGGGCTGGACCCGCTGGTGGAGAAGAGGGCATGGCTGGGAACTGTTGAGTGAGGTCCACGGAGCACGTGTTCAGTTACTCTGTGTTTCATCCCTGACTTGGATCCTTAAGCCGTGAGTGCGATGGTGTTGGTGCTAACTCTTTAGAAAGCTCGTGGTACGTGTTTGTCTGTTGGGTTGGTTTTGTATGTGTGTCGGTGCACTTGTGTATATGTGAATGCGGAGGCTGGGGGTCGATGTTAGAGACCCCCCCCATCCCTCTTCCATCCTCATTCATTAGACGGTGTCTCCCGATCACACCCGGAGCTCACCAACGTGGATAGTTTTGCCAGCTAGCTCGTGCTGAGAATCTCCTACTTCTGCCTTCCAAGGCTGGCAATTTCAGAATCATGGGCAGACGGCCTTAGCCATCCTGGCATTTCCGTGTGTTCTGGGGATTGAAATGGGAGCCTTATGATTATCTGGTAAGCACTCTGGTGACTGCGCCATCGCTGGGGCCTCTGTGTTATTTTTGTAATTTTTAAAAAATAATCTATTTAGCATTCTGAAATTATTTCAAATGAAAATAGTTTAAAATATTTCAAAAATTGGAGAAAAAAATATAAAGACATGAAGGTATTGAGACAAGATAGTAAATACTAAAGATGGTCCAAGGAGATAAATTTTTGGGTAATTTAAGAACACTGAGACCAAAAATAAAACAAAAAAGAGCAGCAACAAAAAAAGATTTGAAAGTAATGTTGAAAAGGTATACCATCTGTCCTGACATTGTTGACCTGGACTGCCTACCAAGATAGGATTCTAGAAAACTACTTAGCCAAGAAGAGGAGGAAGAGAAGGAGGAGGAAGAGGAGGAGGAAAAGGAGCAGGAAGAGGAGGAGAAAGAAGAAGAGGATGAAAGAGGAGGAGGAAGGAAGAGGAGGAAGAGGTAGCTACGTAAATGTACAGAAGGCAGGGGTGTTTGACTTATAAGGAAATGAAAACCAGACTCTTAGACTTTTGTTTTCCATGCCAGGACAAACCGAGCATGGCTCTAGGGATGGAACTCACCGGGGGCAGGGAAGGAACGAAGAAAAGACAGACACGCAGACACACACGTAGACAAGCTGGGATCTGGTAGACAGGGCTCTCTGATGGAGACAGCAGCACAGAGAAGCTCAGCTGTATTTGCTGTTTACAGCTGAACCCCACCCTGGGGATAAAGCTTTGCCGTTTTCTCACGGGTCCTCGTCATGGCTGTGCCCATGTCAGCAGCACTCTGGCACTCAGGACTTCCCTTGGGCATGCCTCTGCTCCCCCCAGTGCTGGCTCATGGTCCTAGACAGGTGTTATACTCCTGATGTACACCCCAACCTCGTTATCTCTCTGGACACTAAGGCCTTCTGCAAGGAAACTGTAAAGGAATGTACTTGAGACCCTCAAGGAAGCAAGGGTGCAGCGAAGGTATCATGTCTAACATAACCTCAAGCACAGAGGTCACAGACCACCACCCGGAGAGCACCATTTCCAGGAGCCTCTTCTCAGTCACCGAGAAAACGAGCCCCACACCCCAACAGCCCCATGGCTACTGACTGAACATCTGGTGAGCACAAAGTACACCGTTCCTCAGAACTAAGACTGCCGGCTGAGGGAAGGCCTGAGGCTGCGTCCTCTGAGGTTGTATTGTACAACCACTTGGAAGAGTGCAAAGGAACATGCTGTGGGTGGTGACTCCGTCCAGTGATCTCAGCATTCGGGATGCTGAGGCAGGAGGATGAGGCATTCAAGTCAAAGCCAGGCAAGACTCTGTCTCAAAAAAATGTGAGTAAGTAAGTAAGTAAACGGAGCATTATCTTCTGTGTCAGTCTTCACTTGGTAGGAAATGACATCGTTATCTTGGAAAGCAGTAAACGGCGCTGGAGACCGAGCACGCATCCTGCCCTGTGTGAACTCTCCCACCCTGTAAGGAAGCAGAGGGTGAGGATATGTGTCTCTGTCAGCATGACAGTGTTCCAGGCAACAAACCTCGCAGCGTTAGCATCAAAGTTCTCTAAATGCATTGAGTCAATGGACCAGGGCCCAATCCTGTGTCTCTGGAGTCGGCTTCCAACAGGCAGACCAGAGACCGGAGGGTCAGGCCGGGCAGCAGTTAGGTGATAGGCATGAGGCTGTCTTGGGGCACGCTAAGGCATGTCTGGGGACGGGGATGAAGTACAGCTTCGTAACCTTGGAAGCTGACCTCATAACGCAGCCCTCTGTGCATTTATTTCGAGTGGTTCTCTGTAGTAGCATTTTATTTTACTACGAAATTAAAAAGGAAAGATGGTGGGGGAGGGGGAAACAAAGCAATCAAAATGCTGAGTAAATTTTTCCATAGCTTCTTGGTTTGGAAAGACAGTCCCCGCAAGGGTCATTTGACAGAAGAAAACTCGCGTCTCCGGAACGCCGGGTTAAGTTTCCTCCCATTTGCAGTAACCTCTCATGAGCAGTGGGCTTATTTTTGAACAGCGAGTAAACAAAACAGTGATAAACTTGGTCCTTTGACCTCGCAGGAGTGGTGAGAAAACAGACTTGTGGGATTTCTCTTGCAAAGATGTTGCTTAACAGTATGTATCAGGGCAGTAGATGCCTCTGAATTAGTCAGGCAGGCCGACGAGATGAGTGATGATTGCGTTATTTGTTCTGTCTAAGAATCCCTATCACCCCGGTGGGCATGCTAAAGCTAGCACCGTCAATACCTGGAGATACCGCCTTGAGTGTAGACGAGTCTTACTTAATAAAGGCTGGTTTTAAAAAATTGAGGTGACCCCAGGTGACTATATCAGATGGAGAACACTGTATATTTCACCGTAAGTGTGTGGACAGCCGAAGCCAGATTGCAGGTCTGCTGGCTGTCCGTAGGAGCAGAGTACTAAGGTCTTAATGAAGAATGCCCCCAAGTTTGTTTTCTGTGTAAAGTTTCCTGTATTATCATGGCTTTGAATAACCTGGTGGCTAACAAGCTTTGTCAGCATTCTCTTCTCTAGATCCATTGCCAGGGTTACCAAGAGCTCCTCTGGCTTGGCGAACAGGCCTTTCCAATGTCTGTCTCAGACCAAATTCCTGATTCCCACCTCCACAAACTTTCCCCGCCCACAGTTTTCCCATCTCATGAATGGCTCCTTGTTCCTTCCGATGGCTTTGGTTCAGGTTGGGGATCTTCCTTGATGGTGTCTGCTTTCCATACCATTGTGAGTGTCCTGAGCAGCACCAGGGTGTTCTGAAGGGACCCTCATGTCCTCCCTCCTGCCATCAGACTACTGGAACAAGGCTCCCAAAGGAACCGAAAATTACCCCAGGAATCTCATGCGGGGAAAAGAAAGACGGAAGCCAGTTAGAGAAAAGTTGCCTGGAGAGAGAGCTCACTGGGGCCTTAACAACACCCAGACCAGCTCGAGGGGAAAGCAGAGACCCCTAGTGCTGGGGCACAAGCTGACTGAGACTCCTTAACAAGGTACCACTCCGCTCTGGCTCTCTACTTAAACCTAAACACCATGTCAGGACCTAAAGATGGACTCCGTGTGGGGTGGGGGACATGGGATCTCTTTCTCCCTCTTTCTTTTTAATGTGGGTGGCCACATTAAAAAGTTCCTTCTACTTTCCACTATTAATTTGACTCTTAATCAGTCTACTAGTCAAGAGTGGCCAAGCCTGACTGACTGATCTGTCAGAACACGGAGTCCGACCCAGTCGTTCCAGTGACGTCACGTCCCATCCGCAAGCCAAGCCTTTGGATTCTACTTGCAAAATACACTCAGCAATATGAGTTTCTAACGAAACACGCTGTACTCACACCATTTCTTCCCTTCCTTTTCTTCCTTTCAGTCCTTGCTCTGTTTCTCCTGCTCCCTTTCAAAGCCATGACCTCTTATTATTCAATTACTATTGGTGCATATGTATGTTAGTAGACACACCAGTGCAACCTACAGAGCCATTTATAGAATACTTTGAAAGCTTAGAGAAGGAATAGTCCTAGATACATACAGCCCCCCAAAACTTAAATCAAAGTTGACACATATGACCCCCCAAAATTAAATCAAGGCTACACAAAGTTTGTGACAAGCAAAACGATCGATACACAAATTTTAAATTTTCCTCACAAAAAGTATTTTTTACAGGACGAACTGCCAAATGCTACCAGCCTTTTAAGGAGGAGCTAATTGTCTCTCCTCAGACTGTTTCCACAAAACGGGAGAGGCAGACAACGGAACTCACCCTACAAAGTCAGGGGTCCCCTGACACCAAATGAATAAGCACACGATGCAAAAGGGAGAATGGAAACCTGTTTCTCTGAAAGTAAACACGAAAATTCTCGCAAATTGTATTGAAGGACATGGTAAGAAGGTCACGCGACATAATCCAGGTGGATTTTATTCCAGGGATACAAGGTTGATTCAACGTTCACAAATTTGCATATGTGATTACCACATAAATGAGAGTTGAGGAGAGAAATCGTGTGATTGAATATGTGTAGAAAAGGCGTGGGGTAAAGCGCAGGAACTCAGCTACACTTCTCTCGACCACATCAGTGGAGGAACCTAAGGTACAGCCCTTCCCCGATACTAACACCCATGTTTACTCAGGGTCACTGAGAAACGGAATTAGCCTAGATGTTTGTCCATGGATAGGCATAAACGTATTAAAAGTGTGCTACGTATGCGCGATGGAATTTTTTTTTTTTGCGCGATGGAATTTTTATTAGGCCATAAAGAAAAATAAAATCATTGTGTTTTGCAGAATAATCGATATAATAAATAGAGATTATTTCATTAAAGCAAATCAGTCTCAGAAAGATAAATAGCATGTATTCACTCATATGTGTTTGTGTTTGTATGAGTGTATGTATTTGTGTATGTATGTATATTTGTGTGTATGTGTACTTGTATATATGTGTTTTTTTTTTTTTCGAGACAGGGTTTCTCTGTGGCTTTGGAACCTGTCCTGGAACTAGCTCTGTAGACCAGGCTGGTCTCGAACTCACAGAGATCCGCCTGCCTCTGTCTCCCAAGTGCTGGGATTAAAGGCATGCACCACCATCGCCCGGCTTTATATGTGTTTTTATATGTGTTTACATATATGCTTATGTGTGTTGTGTGTGTATATGTAAATGTGTTTGTGTGTATATAGGTGTATACAAATGTGTGTGCATTTGTGTATGTGCATGAATGCATGTTTGTATATGTGTGTGTGCATATGGATATGTGTGTATATATGTGTATATGTATGTGTATGTATGCAGGCATGTATACAAGGAAAGATACAAAGAAACAAAAAGAAAGAGAAAAGAAAGTAAGAAAAATTGTAGCGGCACATGTCTATAACCCTAGAGTTGAAGAGACCGAAGCAGAAAGATAGCCAGTGCAACATATGTCTACATATTGTATACTAGGACCCTGTCTTTATGAAAAATTAAAATGTGGATAATAGATCGAGGGTTTGGTGGCTAAGAGTGCTTGTTCTTGCAGAGAGCCAAACTTGCAGGTTTGATTCCCATCGCCCCCATGGTGGCTCCTGACCATCTTGAACTCCAATTCTAAGAGATACAGCACCCTCTTCTGACCTGCACAGGCACCAGCCATGCACACGGTACACATACAAACAGGCGAACAAAACACCCACACACATAAACTAAAAGAAACAGAATTGCACCTTCCTTCCCAATGTTACTATTATTGCCATGCACCATCCCCAACTCCTCTTCTTGAATTAATTCTCTATTTTTTAAAATTATTTATTTATTTATTTATTATGAGTACAATATTCTGTCTGTGCATATGCCTGCAGGCCAGAAGAGGGCACCAGACCTCATTACAGATGGTTGTGAGCCACCATGTGGTTGCTGGGAATTGAACTCAGGACCTTTGGAAGAGCAGGCAATGCTCTTAACCACTGAGCCATCTCTCCAGCCCTTAATTCTCTATTTGACACTTACCGCCCCTAAGGTACTTTCAGTGGACTGCCACTAATAACTAATAATTTATGATCTTCCCACATCCAGGACTGACTTAGGGTGTGCGTTTTGTTCATTGTTTTCTTCCAAGTGCGTGAACAATACCTAACAGTTGAGGGTTGTTAATTAGACACTTATTCAAAGGAGACCAAATGAAATTGAGTCATCTCATGCCAGGCAGGTCTCCACCTGACCAGAGGAACAAATTCAATAACGAAGTTGATTTCTCCTGATGAGGAGTGAGCAGTAAGACGTAGGATGAATCTGTTTCTCACACTGCAGGATGAATCTGTTTCTTTTTGTCTTTTAGTTGGACGATAGCGATGACACCCTCATTCAATCACCAGGCTCTGTAGGAATATGATAAATTAAATGTCAGAGAGTGCAATGGGAATGGGCTCTGGCACTTCATGAAGAACATTCAGAACTGTATTGGCGACTGTGCTGGCTGCTTTGATGTCAACTTGACGCAAGCTAGAGGCATCTGAGAGGAGGGAACCTCAATTAAGAAAAGGCCTCCATAAGACGGGGCTGTAGGCAGCCGTAAGACATTTTCTTAAGTAGTGATGGATGGGGGAGGGCCCAGCCCATTGTGTGTGGTGCCATTCCTGGGCTGGGGGTCCTGGATTCTATGAGAAAGCAGGGTGAACAAGCCATGGAGAGCAAGTCAGTAAGCAGCACCCCTCCACGGCCTCTGCATCAGCGCCTGCCTCCAGGTTCCTGCCGTTTGAGTTCCTGTCTTGACTTCCTTCAATGTGGAAGTGTAAGTCAAATAAGCCCTTTGCTCTCCAATGTGCTTTCGGTCACGGTGTTTCATTGCAGAAGTAGAGATTCAGAAGTAGGACAGATAATTATCAGCTAGGTCTCAGCACCCTTGTTTGGAAGGAGAATGGCTGTCATGCATTGATGGGAGTTAGTAATTGTAGATAAAAACGGAATGCGGAACCCCAAAGAATGGAACCTCAAACAAGACGGCTCACTTGTCTCTCCCCTATGAGTGTGATGGTGGTGGTTCCGAGCAGGTGGAACACTCCGCGCCTTGGCGTCTTGGGATTCCGTTCTCACTCCGTAGCCATCTGATCCAGCAGCAATAGCAGGCCCTAGTTCAGCCATTAGCTGACTTTCCAGACAGAAGCAAGGAGACGCAGAGGTCACCAGCCTCCGAGTTTCCCAAAAAACATTTATCTCAACCATCACTGAAGCAAAAGGCCGCATACAAGCCGGGAAATGTAAGGCTTATCAGCCGTCCCGTCAGCCCAGCTGACAATCTCATTATCAAGGGCCAAAAGAGAAAAGTCAACATTTGAGGCCGAATCTTAGCTCCCACTGTTACTGATCAAACAGTAAACGCACGCGCACATCTTGACATCTAGAGACTGATGAAATGTCCTGTTTCCCTCTTCTGTATTACGTCATCTCTTGATGGTCCCTTGGAAGGAAACAAACGTCCTTGTCTTTCCACCTTCCCCGTTTCTGCTGTGCTGGTCTCCTCCCACGCTGACAAGTAGAGACCTCATCTCATCCCTCAGGTCCAAACAAACATCACGCATGGTACTCCTTCACTGGGGGCCATCCTTGGGCGGGTGTGTCATCAGGATTGGGGGTTCCTAGCACCGAAACCGTCTTGACAGCTTGTTTTCAAGGGGGGGAAGGTTCCTTAGATCCCCTGAGTCCTTGTGGGTGCTCTGAGAAAACAAACAACATTTTGTCTGTATTCGTCCTTGTATCTGCAGTTCTCAGCCCTGTGTGGGAAACGATGCTCTTGACGTCGCTAGCACTGCCTTAAAATCAAGGCTTTTAAGACGAGAAGTTCTTTTTTTCCAATAAAATCTCATGACTCGTTTCACACACACAGAAGCGGAACAGCGTGTGGTTGGGTGTGTTCAGGGCGGGGCTTTTTGCGTGGTTCTCAGATACTGTGGATTAGGACAGGGATTGTCAGGCATGTGGGTAACTCAGCTATCCTCTGAGAGGCCCGGTTGCCTAGCAATTCCGCCTCAGCCGGGGCAGATTCTGCCAGAGCTGTTCCAAGAATCCACAGCTAAAAGAAACAGTTAAGGATTACACGTCAGGAAACCAATCCACAGGATTATAAATAAAACAACCCAACAAACCACCACAGGGCCAATGCTGGGGTTCCTAAGGGCAGAGTGGGCAGAATAGCCAAGGACCCTGGTTTCCCAGCATTCTCAGTCCTGCCCTGTAGCCCCGTACCTTCCAAGCTACACTTTCTTGCCCAGTCTATCTTCTAGTTTCTGTTTTTAACACTCTTTCTTTGCTTTGCCAAAAGTCCTCTCCTTTCTTTCTCTACACCTCTGTGAGCCTGCTTCTTGTTTATTATGTATTGATGGAAGTAATGTGGGCTGGGAATTTAGCTCGGTTGGGTGGATGCTTGCTGAGTGCGCATTCCACCCCCAGCACCACATAAGCTGGGTGTGGCCACTTAAGCCTAGAATCCCAGCCGAATTTCAGGGTCATCCTCAGCTGTGTTTTAAACTTGAGGTCAGCTTGGACTGCCTGAGGCCTAGACTCAAACAAACAAACAAACACCAAACAAACAAAAAACACCAAACAACAAAAAACCAATGAAACTAATGTTGACTCCCATAGGACATCTTCTAAGGTCTGGAGATGTTTTTCACTGCTCCAGGTAAGGGCAGCGTGGCAGCTAGTTCATAAGTGGAAAGTGACCGCTTAAAAATGGTGTCAAAAAGAGAGACTGTACCACAGAATTATTGTCTGAATGAATTCTCGCATCTCGAAAAGTTTTATTAAGTACTGTAGTTGTATAATAATAAAAAAATTAAACGAGGCAGGAGTGGGAATGAGAGGAAGGCCTTTTTATAGGCAAAATAGAAGTCTTATTGGGTTTAGTTCCAAAAATAGAACCCCTAGGTACAGCTGTGTGACTATGGCTGAGCCCCCAGCCATGAGGCCCACAAAACCAGTGGGCTTCCACGCATGTTCTATGTTCATGTTAAACCTGCTATGGTGTCTGGACGGGAGAAGGTCTTTTGGCTTTTTTGATTCCTTTGAGGGCAATTTAATAGGGTTCATGTCTTCCTAATTTTAGTATCCCAAGCACCACGAGCTGTTTAATAACACGCAGGGCACATATTCTCTCTGCTGAAGGGTGGAAGGGCCTAGCAAGTCACCTGCCGTGGCAGAGAGCAGTGCACAAAGTTTTTTGTAGGCTCCTCTCTTCTCACTCCCAAAGAAAGTGCAACCAAGAGAAGCGTACGATTTTCCAGTGTTAGCATAAATTACATATAATGAATGTACTCTGTTCCCAAAGTTCACAGCTCTTGATAATGTGACCTTCGATGTGGGCAGGCCTTACCTGTTTTAAAACCATTCTGACACGTGTATTATCCCATGTGATTTCCCCTCATAGTAGGCATGGCTTTTGTACAAATTCAAAGGATGAATAACTAGAACTTTAAATTAATTTCTGCCCCTTGGCTAGTGAGAGAAGTTAAATCTCAGGCTTTCATTAACATAAAATTTTTCAACAGCTCCTCTTTTAGTTGGTAGGACCACAGGACACACCCTGGATGGGACACTAGACAAAACCCACTTTTCTGGGACGGGGCTTAGTTGTGGGCCTGGAGAGATGACTCAGTGGGTGATAGTGCTTGCCGTACAAGCAAGAGGACCCGAGTTCAACCCCCAAGCACCCAGGTAAGAGGATGGGTGTGACCATGCAAGCACCTCAACCCCAATACTATAAGGAATGAACACAAGGGGACTGTTGGAGCTCGCTGCCCATCAGGCTAAGTCCGGGTTCAGGGAGACCCTGTCTGAAGGGAATAAGGTGGAGAGAGATCGGGCAGGACGCTTCTCTGTTCCCCCAGCTTCTGTGCATGCACACAGCAAGGCCTGTGCACCCACATGCGTGCACCACGCACACATTTGCACAATAAAAAAGAAGCTTTAGTTTCAAGTTCAAATTAAGTTTTATGGCATTGAATGTATCTCATATCTTCATAACGATGTGGTCATATTTCCATTGAGGGACGAATCCGAATGATTTCTGCGTATCTCTTACAACTCCCTTTCTTCTGTAGATGAGAGGTGGGTGGCTTTTATGGGCACTTAAACAGGCATTATCAACACGAGAGGCTTTGGAGACTTTGGAAGGCCAGGCTCTGGCCAAGCAAAAGGAGTATATGTGTCTGCTAAAACTGCCCATTGGCAGAGAGGACAATCAAATTCTATATTACCATTTAATTCTGATCCACAGCACCTGGCTTTTTTCAGAAAAGTAGCAATCGGCTGTTAATTATATCGAAGTCGTGAGCTCTAGAGAGTTTTGAATATAGCAAAAATTTTGAATATAGCAAGCATTCAAGTTAGAGTTCTGTTGTACAAATGTGCAGTTCAGCTTTATGGTATTCTCAAAATATATGAAATAGGCCTTTTTTGGTAAATGGCGAAGATTGTTAAAGCCTTTGATTTATGTGGTTTGGGAGACAATGGTTAAGCACAAGGCAGGCCTGAGAGGTTGGCTTTCGAGATGTGGCATTGGGAGAGGAATTGGAATTCTCTCCTGGGCTTGGGGGGTATTGGGAAATCTATGAACTTCCTGTAAGTACAGAAGAGGCCCGTCAGGAGTCACGCCTGGAAAACGTTTTCAAAGCGAAAAATATTTAGCTTTCCTAGTTCAAGTGATTCGGTGAAACAAGGCTAAGCCATAGGCTAGAAATACACATCAGATTCTTTCACAGTGAGAGCGCATATCGGCACCTGTGTCTGTTTGTGGAACTGGGTCAAGATGCACCTCGAGGCCGTTCTTATGCTCTTGTCTCTCGATATCAGCTTGAAGCCAAGGCTGCCTGTGCCCTGGGACCAGCATAAAGGGCGGCTGGCAGCAAGAGGCATCAGCTTCCCAGGGACCCTCTGTCAGCTCCCTGCCGCCTTTTGTTTCATGAGACCCTAGTTCTCCACCTATGCCCTGTTTCTCTCCTGCATCTCCCTAGCATCCTTGGAAAGCCAACCCCACCGCTCAGCTAAGGTCCCTCATACTGTTCTCTTTCCTGTTTACTTTATTGCCAACAGAAGCTGAAATCCTGGCCAGCTCTTGTCCTAGGCCTCTTGATGCCTGGCCACTGTCCACTCTCCTCCCTACTGAATTTGGGGTCTGCAACTATTAAAACCAGCTGTAGAATCATCATTCTTTTCTTTTTTGGGGGGGGGGGGTTTCGAGACAGGGTTTCTCTGTAGCTTTTGGTTCCTTCCTGGAACTAGCTCTTGTAGACCAGGCTGGCCTCGAACTCACAGAGATCCGCCTGCCTCTGCCTCCCAAGTGCTGGGATTAAAGGTGTGTGCCACCACTGCCCGGCCCGCAGAATCATTCTTATCCCGTAGGATCAGAATGGGAATTAGCAGGAAATTCAAAAGTTAATTAAAGCATAAAACCATGCAAACGGTAGGTGCACATTCTAAGCACTTTATTTCAAATAAAGACATTTGAATATCTATTTATTTACCGGTCTTTTGAGGAAGAGCAGATTCTCTTTGGAGACATGAGTACGTTTTTCATGTGCTACTCCTGATTTCTTTTGGAAGAGTACGGTAGACGATTCTTAATCTAAATTTTGTATTTCTTTTTTTTAAAAATACCTATTTTTTGTTTTACACGTATGAGTGTTGTCCTGCCTGTATGTATGTATGTATGTGTACCATGTAGAGGCAGTGCCTGCGGAGGCCTGAGGCCAACTCTGTGGAGTTGATCCTTCCTTCTGCTATGTGGGTCCTGGGGATTGAACTCAGGTCACCAGGTTTGTGTGGCGAACACCTTTATCCCCTGGCCTATCTTGATGGCCCCTTTTCCCTCTAAATGATTGTCTGACAATCTGGAAATGTGGCTCACTAGGAGAGTACTTGCCTACAACGCTCCGAACACTGGATTCAGTCCCTTGAACTCACAGAGATCTGCCTGTCTCTGCCTCCTGAATGCTGGACAAAAATCATGTGCTACAACCACCCAGCCTAATTGAACTTTGCTTTAAATCAAGCTCTCGCCACATCGCTCTGGACGGGCTAAAATTCACTATGTAGATGAGGCTGGTCTCATATTTTCGGTTCTCTCTTCCTTTCTTACCTAAGTGCTTGGATTAAAGGTATGTGCTGCTACTATTGGCTTCCTTTGGATTTTTGTTTTGAATCCGGGCCTTGCTGCCTTGCACAGGCCTCTACCTTCTAGAAGACCTTCCAGTCTCAGACTGTGGAGTAGGTGTAATGACAGACCTGAACTCTCCAATTAAGCCTTTGCTCCTGCATACCACCTGAGCTTTGTTCTCAAGCTAACTGGGGAAGTGTGTTCATTATTTTGTGTTGCTATGATAAAGCTCCAGGACAACAACAACTTGCGGAAGAAAGAGTTCATTTGGCTTACAGTTCTGGGCAGGGGGGATTCGTAATAATTGGGGAAGAGCATGGCCTCCAACCTGGGACAGGACGCTGGCTGATTGCAGGGGAGTCGAGAGAGCAAACCAGGAGTGGAGTGGGACTTTAAACTCTCCAAAGCCTGCCACAGTGAAGGGCTTTCTCCAGCAGGATTCCACCCTACAAAAGTCATAACCTTCCTCAGCAACCCCCTAAGCAGCTCCACCTCCTGGGACCAAGTGTCTCAAACCCACACACATACACACACAAACGCACAAACCTACGGGAGACATTTACCGTTCAAATCAGCACAGCGAAAAACCTGTGTGTAGCTAAACTCAACAGCTGTTCCCCTTTTCCTGGCCCTCTCATCAGTGCCCAGCAAAGAGGACCAGGCCTTCCCTTTGTTTCTTGAAATCCTCTTCTACCAGCTACACTTCCTTACGCGCCTTTGTGATTGTTTTGCATCCCTCCAGCTCTGAAACATTGGGAGACTTCCCTCTGCCTCTTTGGGGTCTCTGTCACATGCAGTGGGGATCCTAAAAATACGACCCTGAAGGGTTAGATCTGCCCCCAGGAGGTCCAGCACAGGGGGAGAGAAGAGCCCATAGCCCTGGTACCAGAGGAAGAGCAGGGCTCCCCGGAAGAGACTTAGTCATGGTTACGATGTATAGCTTGCCTCACAGCTAAGTCAGTGCATGTGGTTTCTTAGTCTTGGTGTTATTTTTTCTGTGACACCTTTCTCTGCTACAAGGGCAGGTAAAGAAGACAGGGCACTTTCTCTCCTCGGATCCAGACAACCTGCAAACAAGTCTGTTTCCCCTCGCTGATTCCTATCTCCTAGTTGCTTTTGAGACAGGAAAAGTAAAGCGATGAATTTATGGATCCAGGTGTCCGTTGACATTTGTATTTTATACTCAGACACAATGATTTTACAGATTTATATGTGTTGATAACGTGGCGTCTTGGTTTATATCTCTCGCTTTGCTAACTTTCTTGAGCTCTAGAAAAAGGCCGGATCGGTATGGTCAGCACGGAGGATCAGTACGGTCAAGATCTTTGGAGGTAATATCAGCTGTGCTTCAATACTTTGAAACTGTGCATGTTCCGACATAATTGATGAGTTGGAAATAATTTAGACATTACCCTAAACGTCCCCTTGCCCGTGATGAATTTCACCCGTGAGAAACGCCAGGCGTGTGGAGGAAAGTGCACCCGGCTGAGCCTCAGCGGAGCACAGGAGACTCACAAGTGTTCATCTACCACCCACCTTGGTTTCCATTGGGTGTTAGTCCACAAGACTTCACACTTGGCCTCGATGAGATCTGGAGGTTATACATGGTTTATTCCCTCCACTGTTCCTCTCCATATGTTTCCCAAGCCCCTCAATCACACATGTGATTTCTGCGTGGATCCTACCGTGTCAGAGTCCGCATTAAAATGTAGAGTGTTGTACAGTTCTGCCTAGAATGTCCACTGTACCACGGATGCGCTCTTCACGGAGCGGCAATTCTGAGACAAGGCCCCCTGCTCCTCAGATGCTGTATCCGACTGGTGCAGACAAGCCCTTTCAAACTCTTTGCTTCTCGGTTGCAATATTGGCTCAAGGCTCTTTTTCCCATAAGCTCCCACTTGCTACCAGAGTTTCAGGGCAAACGCTCTGGCTCTAGTAATCCCAAAAGACTAGGCTCAGCCACCCATCCCACTACACTGTTAAAGAGATAATAGTAGCCAAGAGTAGGAAGGAATAGCCGAAGTGGCTTGCTGGGAAGAGGAACAGAGAAAAGAGGTTCGGTGGACCCAGGTACCAACAAGAGCTTTAGTTTTAACGAGAGGAGCAGTTGAGTCAGGGGCCAAGAAATACACAGAACTAGGCAGTCTTGATCAAATCGTGTTTTGATTGGTCACTGTCTTTGTTCCCTTTCTGCCAAGTGGTAAGAGGTCCTTGAGACTTAGGTGAGATGGATGTTTCTTGCAATGAGCACTCCTATTGGGGGAGATCTCAGCATGCGTGAATTATCTTTGGGGCTCTGTTGGCCCTGGAACCCACGGTACCACCAGGTTTAGGACAACAGGGACAGTTTGGGTACTTTTGCCATGGTGACGGGGATCTGGAGGTAGACGTAACAGCTGGCAGTGAGTGCCCCAGGTGCTATTGTCTTTGTGACTCCAGCTTGGAATGATGATCGGCTGCCAGACGGGCATTCATTGAGCAATATCATGCCTGCATGTTGGACGTGGGCAGATGTAAAATGAAGGCTGGGTTCGTGGGCTTCTAGGTTGCTTTTTGCTACCTTGTACACTTGAGGAAGTCAGTGATGCTTCGGAAACGCAATTTCTAAATTCTCATTCTATTATTAATCCATCCATGTATCCTGTTTTAGGGGTTTATGAAGTTGTTTGAATCTAAATGTCGAACTTGGCATTTGTTCAATTTATTCGTATTCCTAGAAGCACTAGCATAGCTAGTCAATAAATATTTGTTGAACTGAATAGATTTTCATTCTGCTCGAGACTGTCTGGACAACGTAAAAACGTTTTGAAGTTTTAGCTCTTTTATAGTCTATAATATTTAAACCTTTCAACTGTGGAACGTGATTAGACGTGACAACCCTGATTCTCTTTCCTCCCCATATGTGTCCTTTCCGTAAAGGAGACAGATGTTCTAGTTCCGAGTCCACACTATGTTAGAACCTGGTGTTGTCCATGCTTTCTTCTTTAATGAACAAGATGCAGTCTTGGGGCAAAATGAAAGCAATGCGGGGCTGTCCATGTGACTTTAAACCATGGCAAATAAGAGTACGATTCTTCGCTTTGAGAGAATCACCGGTGTGAATCCTGCCCGAGGCAGGACAAGGACAGACAACTCCAGATGCACCGGCTGGTGCTGGCTGGCCTGGAATTCCATGGTGGAAGTGGGCCCCTAACTCCTGAGGCGCTGGCTGGCCTGCGACCCACTGGGTTGACTCTCAGTTTCAACTGACGCTAACTTGTGTTCTGGAAACCATTTTCAACTTTATTCCAAACAGGATTGTTCAATGCTGTTTCCAAGCATGCACAGAAGAGATGCCCTGCATCAGCCCCAAAAGAGAAGCCCTCAGAAGAGGAGTCCCCCACGTCTCTCTGGTAAGGACCCCTCACTCCAACCTTCCAAGGGAGGATGGAGGTTACTGCCCCTCCCCCTCAGCAGAGGGAGGGTGAGGAAGGGGGGGGATGATTGTAGGTTTCAGCGGGGTTTTTTTTTTCTCCTTTTCATTCTGTGAAAAAACGACAATGGGTAATGGGCTTTCCCGGGGTTTTAATGTTTCTGCGTCTTAAAAATAATCCATTGTAGGGAGGATAAGAAAAGAACAGAAGACAATAAAAACCAGCGACAGTATTCACGTATTCACGTAAGCGCTAAGGTCTTGCATCTGATTATCACTGACTGCAGAGTTGATCCATTAAGCCTTCTGTAGAAAAGGGCGCAGCGCCCCACAAACCTTAACAAATAAAACACAGCCACGCAGGGAGGCCCACGAGGAGAAATCCAAACAGCCTCGGGTGCTAAAAGGCTCTTTGTCATTTACCAAGGCACAGGTTGAGTTTTCGGAAAGGAAACCAAAACCGGAGCCTGACGCTCAGCGCTAATCTTTTTTTCTTCCCTCTTTCTCGCGTTGCTCAGGAAGGAAGCCATTGAGGCCACAAGCAGGCTCTTATCCAGGGCTTCTTATCTTCAGCCAGAGCAGCCTGCCCTGGAAATGAAATTCCTAGCCACCACCAGGAAAGGCTGCTTCCTTAATTGAGCGTCTCCCTTTTGATGTCAGTCTCCCTGCAGAGCCTGGGGCTGGTAGGTCCTTTGGCCAACATCACCCCTGTGTAATCTCTCGCTCACCAGAAGCAGATTCTCCGTGGAGGGCGAGGCTTTTGTGCAAGGCGTTTAATAAGGTTTCTCAACCTTGCACGTGCTGGCCAGGCAGAGGGAGGGACGTTTCTCAGAAAAGCCACTAATCAAAACCATCAAGATTCAGGCACTGGGGGCTTTCCAGCAGATACACCCCAGTCTGGAGTCTGAAGTCCTGGGAGTGGAGGGTGGGGGGTGAGGGGTGGTAGGTGTGTGGGTGGATGTCTTTCCCCCTGAAAAATCTTACCCAGCCCTCTTGCTTCAGGACCAACTCTCCCCCAGATCCAACGCCTGAAAAATCAAAGCTAATGATCTTTGAGATTTTTCTCGATCTATTTTGGGTAATTTGAAACACAGGCTTGTCAGGGACTCTGATATATTTGGTAGCTAAAGCAATTGGGGGTGGGGAGGGACCCCTAAAACCTCAGCCAAAGCCATACAGCAACCCTTTAAACTAGGGTATACGAATCCTTTAAATGAGCGTATCACTAAACACACAACATCATTGTCACGGAATTGACAGATATAAAACCTGGACGGCCCTGGCGTGCATATTCTGAGAAGCTCAGAAATGTGTATTAATGCTTTATTGATCACTTCCGCTGAAGCCTGAGTTTGCCTCCAAACTTCAGCCCTCATGTACCAGAATGTAACCTAGCAACTGCTGACCAAGTTGACCAAGCAACTGCCTAACTTAGAAGCTCAGTCTTGTAACAAGTGGTTTATAGCAATCAACCCCCGAGAAGCCAGCTCGCTCGTATCAAAGGCGGAACACTGACCTGTGGCCAGTTGAGTATGTAGTCACTTTCTTGGCTGGCCCTAAAGCTGTGTGATCATGTTACAGCTCAGAAGTTCTGTGAGCCTCCTTTGGTCCTGAGCACTCAAGGCTGACTTTCCTAAGAGTCTGCTGGAAGACGCGAGGGAGCTAAGTGGATGCTTTCAGGCTGCTTTTACTTCCTCCTGCTCCTTTTTCTTTATTCAACTCTCCTGCAATTTATTATTTTTATAAGACAGAAACATTAAGAATTTTTTGTGGATTTTAAAATAAAAACTCAGCCGGGCGGTGGTGGCGCACGCCTTTAATCCCAGCACTCGGGAGGCAGAGGCAGGCGTATCTCTGGGAGTTCGAGGCCAGCCTGGTCTACAAGAGTTAGTTCCAGGACAGGCTCCAAAACCACAGAGAAACCCTGTCTCGAAAAACAAAAAGAAAAAAATAAATAAATAAAATAAAATAAAAACTCTCACAACTAACTTTTTATATTTTCTGGTCATCTTTTACATATGCTCAACACTCAACATGAAAGGCAAAGTGGCCAGCGGTAATCATATTTATCAACCTTGTCAAAATACTCTCGGGTCATAGGAATTGAAGGGCTCGTCCTGGCAAGCTTCCCCTGCTTTTCTTGCTACCTTCTCGTGGTACTCACGTTAAACCTGGAGCTCCGAAGAGGCAGCAAGGTTAGCGCTTGCCTGTGAGACTGGGCTTTGGACCTGGGGATGTGGCCCAGCAGAGTCTTTGCCTAACATAAATGAAGTCCTGGGTTTGATTGCCAACACAAAACGGGGTATGGGGATGCCATCCTGTGCAGCTAGCTCTAGGGAGGTGGAGATAGGAGGACCAGAGTTTCCCAGCAGCATAGTGAGTTCAAGACCAGTGTGCAATGCATGAAATTATCTTAAAATAAATAAAAGTCTGGGCTTTAAAACTGAAATGGAGTAGTCTAAAATCTTTGTTTTATCATCACTAGGGCAACCGTGGGCCAGTTATTTCACCACTTTGTGACTCAGCTTCTTCCTACATGGTTCAGTTTAAATGACATTTTACATGCAAAGGGGAGAGCAGAAAATGTATGAAATAAACATGTTAGAGAAAATAGACACTATTAATTAACATTTTGGGTCTCATTCTCCATGTGGTACTCTAATCCGGAGACAATGATGTGATCGTCCAAGGGTGGCCTTGTAACTGTAGCTAACGTAGTACTCAGGTTCATGAACACAGTCTTGGAGTCTCAGCTGCATAGAAAAAAACCCTTCTTAAACTGGATGTGTGTAGTGGGGTGCTGCAGGTTGCATTCCACCACCCAGCTCCCGCCACTGGCTAGCTTTACCGGAAATAACAACACACAAATTGTATTCATTTAAACACTGCTTGGTCCTTTAGCTCTAGCCCTTACTGGCTAATTCTGATATCCCGATCAACCCATCTCTAATAATCTGTGAGCACCGGTCTTACCGGGAAGATTCTAGCCTACGTCCATCCTGGGTCAGAGCTTCATCGAGTGTGTCTGCCCGGGAGCAGGGCATGGCATCTCTCTGAGGCGTCTGCCCCCGAGAGGAGAGCTGTCGAGTCTGAGCTCACTTCCTCTTCCTCCCAGCATTCTGTTCTGTTTACTCCTCCCACCTATGTTTTAACCTATGAGGGCCAAGCAGTTTCTTTATTGCTTAACCAATGAAATCAACAGATTGATATATGACACTCCCACATCAGATATGCCTCTTTATGACGGTGGAGTGGGGAGGATCAGGAGTTTTAAGGTCAGCCTACATACCAACTGGCTAACCTAGCTATATAACGCCCTGTCTCAGATAGATGATAGATAGATGATAGATAGATAGATAGATAGATAGATAGATAGATAGATGATAGATAGATGATAGATAGATGGATAGATAGATAGATAGATAGATAGATAGATAGATAGACAGACAGTTCTTCTTATACTGGACAGACAGAGCAACCGCTGGGTTGAGGATAAGGCAGGATTTGGACAGTTTAATAAGTGGTCAGAGCATAATTCTCTCCGACTTAGATATCCCAAGGAGAAACAGGGGACACCAATATGGTCCTCCAAGATGGCAGCCTGAAGCCCCGCAACTCTCTTTTCTGCCCTTCTCTCAGGCTTACTACCCTC
This sequence comes from Microtus pennsylvanicus, assembly GCF_037038515.1. Lineage (NCBI taxonomy): Eukaryota > Metazoa > Chordata > Mammalia > Rodentia > Cricetidae > Microtus > Microtus pennsylvanicus. The sequence continues at coordinate 8,807,061 of NC_134600.1, read as the reverse complement.
CCTCCACTGAGTCCTGTTCCTCTCTCGGCCCAGCATGGACATCCTGCTTAGGGCCTTTTCTCTACCCTTTTTCTTCCTAGAAGACCCTTTGACAGGCTTCCACTTGCCAGACTGACTCCTTGATCAGCAGTCCTTCCCAGCACCATCTCAGTTGGTTCTCTTCTTCCGGATAGTTCAGTCAGCAGCTTTATATCCCACAAAAGTCATGACTCTGGTGTATTTCTGCATAGACTCAGAGGGACACACTCGTCTCTTTGTGTCGCTGGCGCCTAGTACAACGAGTAGGTGTTTGATGCTTGTAATTTGGATATTTGAAGAGAAGCGCAGAAAGACTCGAAGTGCATGGGCAACGTAAGCAGTTGGAGGAAACCGTGTGGACCAGAGGACCCAAGCTGTGCTGATTAAAAACAAACAAACAAAAACAGCGGGTAATTCAGAAGTAAATGTCTGGGGACAGCACAGGACAAGGATAACGAAGAAAGAGACGGTGACAGCGGTGGTGCGTGGATGGCGGTGTCATAACGTTTATGGTAATTTCAGTCACACTATAAAAATTTCATCCCTCAGGTGTGGTGGCGCACGCCTGTAATCTTAATGTTTGAGAGCAGAGGCAGTCAGAGCTCTGTGAGTTCGAGGCCAGCCTGGTCTCTAGAATGAGTTCCAAGACAGCCAGAGCTACACAGAGAAACCTTGTTTAAAAACAAAACAAAACACAACAAAAAAGAAAAGAAGAAAGAAAGAAAGAAAGAAAGAAAGAAAGAAAGAAAGAAAGAAAGAAAATCTCACCAACAAATTCTTCAAACTGTTTTCTGTCATCTTCTGTTTGGTTTTTGTTTTGGTGTGTAGGGAGGGTTAGTACCCATCATACATATGTGGGGGCTGTAAAGATTGTTTCCCCTTTCCTCAGGTTTTCTGATTCTTTCTTCCGCCACCTCAAATCCACTGAGCCTCTCTAGTGGATTTTTGTTCATTTATTGTGCTTTTTAATACTGGGATTTCACTGACTTTTTGGAAACAAAGCTTCTTTCTACTGATAGTCTGAGCAAGGGGACACTGTCCATTCTCCCTGTATGCATGCCTTCCTTTAGTTCTTTGAACGAGTTCTAAATGGTGGCTCTGAAGTCTATATGTAAATTCCAACATTAGGACCTGGTCCAAAGAAGTGCGCATTGCCTAGCCCGCACCTCCGCTACACACTGACCGTCACCTTTGAAAGTTTTTTGCTGAAATATTGATGAGGTTTGTAGCAAGTCCGGATATTGATTCCCTGTCCTCATTTCTGGAGCTTGCCCGTTTGTCTAATTCCTCAGACAGACTGATTCGTGAGGTGGTCTTCCTCAGAGTTGTACACATGAGTGTGCGTGCAACCTCCCTGGGGTAGCAACTGTTTCCCAAGAACTCTCCGACTCTCTGACTTTCTGTCCCAGTCCCTCAGTTTGCTCTCTCAATTGATATTACACTCAGTGGTTGGGCTCACTAAGTACTCACTGATTGCTCTAGTCTATTATGAAAATGCCTTAGCACACAAATTGTTCAACAGTCTGAATCCAGACAATTCTTAGGAGGGAATTTTTGTAGTGTTGTTAAAACCCCCTGGAGAACTTTTCTTAGCTTTCACCGAGACTTGGTGAAGGAGGTAGCCCATGGTCTAGTCTAGCTTTTAAGCGCTGTCTTCAGATGGGATCCAGCTCGCTCTGGTGAAAAACTCCTAAGTGGTCTCTGCTAGGTAGGGTAATTGTCTTGCTCTTGCCTTGCTTTTCTTAGGGTGGGACTTCTGCTCTGTCACTGAGTCAGGGTGATGGCTCAGGGTTCAGGATTCATGGCCTTGCCTACCTAGGGCAAAGTGCGAGTGCTGTGAATGGGGTCCACTCAGTGGGAAAATTGTCTCTTCCAGAGTTAGAAGGAATAAGGAATGCTTCGAGCAGTGAATGGTAACCCTTGGCTGGAATTTGGCAGGAGAGAGATCTTAGTCTTTGTCATATCTGTGGGCAAGGAAAGGGATATAAGGGAGAGGAGAGGTGGTCATGACTCAAATGTTGCCGAACTGCTTTCTCCTTAAAATCAATTGTGGATAGATTTTTCTTGTAGAGACTTTCTTCATTTGCTATGTGTTTCTAGGACAATTTCTAGACCTTGAGTATTGTTTTTAGGAGTGCCTCTACTGTCCTACTGAAGAAGGGGCCTCATTCACACGACTGCTATTGTCTCATGCTGATAACAAACGTTCTCTGGTGGGCGAGTGTAAGAGAATCTCCTATTCTAGCACACTCAATACTTTCTAATAATTTAATGAAACTCAAGTGATTTCTTATTTGCTCCTTCCTTCAAAATCTTGGGAGCAAGCACTGACCTTGGTGTTAAGGCTGGGGAATGGCAGGCTACTAATGCCTGGAGGGAAAGGGAATCAGGGTCATAGAATGGTCCTACAATTGGTCAGATGGTAGCGAATCCTGGTTGTCAATTTGACTACATCTGCAATCAACTAACACCCAAGCATCTCAGGTGTGCCTATGACGGATTTTCTTGATTGATGTATTTGAGGTGGGAAGATTTACCCTCTGGCCGTTGAGGTTCTAAATGTCCATACCAGATCCGGCTGGGGATCAAGAAGTTGCCCTTAGCTACTGCTCTGGTGCCGTGAGTGACGCCATGTTCCCGCCATTTAGCTGTACAGTAGAAGTCAGGCAGAGGGATGCTCTTCCCAGTCTTCTTCGGGCCAGGCGGAAGTGTAGTGATATTTTGTTTGTAATCTAACAAATAAAGCTTCCTAAAGACCAGAGTGCGGAGCTAAGCCACTAGTTAGCCATAGAGACCAGGCAGTGGTGGCACACACCTTTAAGGGAGCCTCTCAGCCCCTAACATCTGACTCCGGGTTTTTATTATTGAGACCCATTTTAAACTGTGCTACACAGAAGCCCGGTAGCCATCCCTGCAGGTCTGTATGTACCCCTCACTGTTACCCACCTCCCTTACCTCATCCGTACTCAAACCGTAAACAGAACTGCCAAGTCCTGACTCCTCCGACAGAAGAACTCTGCGCTCCCTGCCCCACCCTCCAATCCAGAAGCTTCGGTTATTTTCAATTGAAAAACCTGCCGAAGAGCGCATGATTCTCTTCCACAGCCTAGGAACTGTGTGCCAATGCCAGATCTTCAACAGGAAAAGCTACAGAGGATAGAGCAGCTGCGTACTGAGGACGCGTGTCCCTGCATCCCCTGGCCTAGCGAGGACAGGCTCTGGCTGCTGGTGGAGAGAGGAATCCATATTAGTGTTTGTACATGGTCAAGCCTGGGTGAAAGGGGGACAGGTCACCACGGAGACCTTCTGAGTGGGGAACGGGGGACGTGAATCCCACACTGTGCACTGAGGATATATGCCCGGTATACAGCCAGCCCTGTTCTCCTTCCTGTCTTTTTGTCTCAGCCCTCCTCTGGTGAGCCCCCTTCCCCCCCACCCCCTGTAGACCACTTCACCTCTACCTGATATAAACCTAAATGATTTCATACAAAACCGAAGAACCACAAATGAGAAAGATCATGTGAGATTTACCTCGCTGCGGCTGGCTCCGTCTGCTTCGGTTCCACCATTTTCCTACAAATGGCCTAATTCCGTGCTTCCTTGTGGCTGGGGACGAATCTCATCGAGCATCTTTACTGCATTTTCTGTAGTCATTGCTCAGCTGCTGGACACCTAGACTGCTTCCATAACTTAGTCGCTATATACACTGATGCAGTAAGCATTGGTGTGCAAATGTCGGTGTGATCTGTTGGCTTAGAGGTTTGGGGATAAATCCCAGGAGTGGTGTATAGGTTATACGGAAGTGGGTTGTAGTTTTTAAAGAAACCTCCCTGCTGGTTTCCGTAGAGGTTGGATCCGTTTTCGTTCCCACTAGCATCTGTCAGGGGTGGTCCTTTCTCTGTGCCCTTGCCAGCATCCATGGCTTTCCCAATGACTGTCACTCGGACGGAGTAAGATAGAGCTTCAAGGGGATCTCAGTTTGCATTTCCCTGATAGTTTAGTGCAGCTGGCGTTTTTACTCATATGCTTGCTGGCTATTTGCCTTCCCTGTTTTGTAAACTGTTCACTTCACCAGCTCACTATTGATCGGGTTGTTTTACGTGTGGCTCAGTCTTCTCTCTTACCTTGTCCTTTGTGTAGTGTAGACATCAATTCTCTGCAAAACACGGCTCCCGTCCTGTAGGCTGTCTCTTGACATGATCACTGTTTGCTGCACAGAAGCATTTAGATTTTATGAGCTCCCATTTGTCGGTCATTATCCTTGAGAAACAAAGTACTATAAATAAGGCTTTTCTTATTTAGGTAAGTCCAATTACCTCTATTTGTAGATGTTATGATTTTGCAGGTAGGAGACTCTAAAGAATTTATTAGAAAACTCCTAGACCTGGTATACACACAAAGCGGTGGGATACGAAATCAGCATACAAAATCGGCAGCCTCCTAGATGCCAATAAAAAGGGGGGGCTGAGCAGGAAAGCGGGGAGATGCTCCCATTCAGTCACAGCTGCCTAACCCAAATCCAGACAAACAAACAAAAAAAAACTTGGAATCTAATCAAAAAATCTAATGAAAGATCTCTACAATCAAAACTTAAAAAACAAAACCAAATGGAAGAAGACACTAGAAGGGAAGATGGAAGGTTGTCTTATAATGAAGAATTCGTATAGTGAAAATGGCTTTAAAAAGAAAAAAACAAGCAATTTATAGATAAAGCATAATCTCCAATTTACGCCATTCTCGACAAAAATAGAAAAATATCGTTTTATTATTTATTTATTTCCTTTGAGATAGGGCCTATCTTTGTAGTCCTGGTTGTCTTAGAACACATTACGTAGACCAAACTAGCCTCAGACTCACAGAGATCCACCTACCTCTACTTCTTGAGGTCTGGGATTAAAGGCATGTGCCTCTAAGCTTGGCCTAAACATATATTAAAAATTCACTTGGAAAAACAAAAACCAAAACTCAAGCCAAAACAATCCTGGGATGGAGGGAGTAACAAAAAAGCTAGAAATATCACCACATGTAATTTCAAGTTATATTATGGAGGCACAGTCATGAAAACAGTATGGTACTTGTTGTGTGTGTGTGTGTGTGTGTGTGTGTGTGTGTGTGTTTTATCAGACAGGTAGATCAATGACACAAAATAGTTCTAGATGTAAACTCACAGAGCTCCAGCCTCCGGGTTTTTGAGAGAGCTCCCTAAAAGACACACTGAAGAAAGGACAGTCCTTTGACAAACGGGGCTGGGAAAATCGGATATCCACATGTAGAGGAAGGAAATTACTACCCTCGGCCTCTGTCTGGACTGGGCGTTCCTCACTGTGTTTTTCAAAGACCTGAAGAAAGTAGACATAAATAGCAAAGCAGCCAGGAGGTGTCTTCAGAAGCAAAGCAAAAGTATAGGGTAAGACGGTTTGCCAGAGAACAGTGGGCTCTTGACACACCAGCTGATGACTGTCCCGGGCGTTGCTAGGCAGCGCCCGCTTTGCTGTTTTGATTGACAGACTTTTGCATTACCTAAGCCTTTGTTCGCTGCTCACGTCTCCCAGGATTTATCTGATTTCAGTCACACATGCATGCCCAGACGTGCATCGGCATGGTAAGGGTTTTCCCCTCAAAGTTCACTCGAAGGACAGTTTGCCCTGGAGCACCTGCGTGTAAAACCAGTTCAGGCTGGATTGGCCCACTGCCTGTTAACTCTAGGACGTGTCCCAGCACGTGTTTGTCCACACAGGGGCTGATAGGGTATTATTGTCGGTTGCTGTGTGTGGAGAGAGGGGTGCAGGTGGGTTCCAGGGAGCTAAGCAATCCTGCAAATTGCCCGCCCCCAAACTAGATCCTTATCTCTCCCTCCGCTGCGCAAAACAACTCCGAGTAGGTCACGAATAAGGAAAAAACCTTGACGTTCTAGGCACAAGAAACGACTTCCTGAACAGGACCTGCTGGCCCAGGAAAGAAGGCCAGCAGTGAGGTTCTTTTTTAAGAGGACCAGTCTGACTTCTGTATCGCAAACAGATGCTGGAAGTCTTTGGTGAGTGTTAGGACTCAGGCATTATTCTGGCCTGCCTTCTGTCACCAGTACCCTGACCAGCCCAGGGCCCTATGGCTGTTGCCTCACTACGCAGTCTGTGGTCGTAGCATGCACTCTGTCCCCCTTTACATGCTTTGCGGAGTGAGGAATGTGAACCGGGAAGGAGAGAGTTCTGGCGGGATGACTCCAGAGTTTTCTGTTGGGCATGCGGAAGGATTGGAGCTGCAACCCGTGGGACTGGGGAGGCTGTGGTGGATCTGACTTGGGAGAGAGACCGAGTCAGAATCCTGGTTTTTTTTTATATTTATTTATTTATTATGTATACAATATTCTGTCTGAAGGCCAGAAGAGGACACCAGACCTCATTACAGATGGTTGTGAGCCACCATGTGGTTGCTGGGAATTGAACTCAGGACCTTTGGAAGAACAGGCAGTGCTCTTAACCTCTGAGCCATCTCTCCAGCCCCCCAGAATCCTGTTTTGCACTAGTGAGTCTCAGATGGTTTTGCTAATCAAGAAGAATTGCAACATGGCAGCTGGAGCGTGAGTTCCTGAGACTCCGTGAACTATGGGTATAGAGGAAACTGAGCAGGAAGCGGCAACAGCTGGCCGCAGCTTTTGCTCTAAGTGGGAATATTTTTCCTGATACAAGGGCTCTAAATTGATGCTTTTGATGCTTTCCAAAGGCAACATTGAGAGATGCTTGCATTTGCTTGAGCGATTTTAATCAAGACGAGGCGACTAAGTTACCACGAAGCGTGGTCCAAAGCATCGGTGGTCCTCAGACCATCTTGTATTGTTCGGTCTGTCTTTTGGCTGAGTTTTGAGGAAAAGCAGGGTGTTGAATGATGGGTGGGAATTGGGTAACATGAATGGCCGGGATGTTTCCAGGTCTCTTCACTTTGCAACTGTGTAGCCTAGGGCAAAGTGTTTGACCTTCATAAAGTTTATGAAGTCAGGAACAGTTATGCCATTGACTGTTACCGTGTTAAGTAATATTCTTGGATGGCTTGAAAACCCTTCATTTGTTTAGCAGATGCTTAGCTACCTGTTCCATAGAGGACATTATGCTAGGAAATGAATGGCTCTCATTGCCTGTGTGCTCCAGAAATGACAGCGTCGGAAGTGAGTGCCCAGTACAGAAAAAAGCAAGCAGAATCCCAGAACCGCCTCGTGCCTGTCAGCCCTGTCTTGCTACCTGAGGATGAAAAGTTCATACCCCTTCGACGGAGGAGTGGAGAGATAACAGCGAAGTTTGCCAAGGGGAGGGTAGAAGCAAGAGCTCCCCAGTGACCAGTGACGGCGGGAACAGGATTGGAGATGAACGAGCATGCAGCGCCCTGGAACAGGAGCCCCCGTAGCTCGGAAGTCCCACTTTAAGGCTGCATAGCAGGGACACTCCCGCATCTCCTGCATATGTGCTCAGGGATCACAGGGATCAGGCTCACAACAGCACTTGCCTTGAAAGAAGGATGTCCCAGCAACCACAATGACCAGCAGTGAGGGATTCAAATAATGGCATAAGATTCTGGGCTTAAAGAATGACACCTGGGGGCTGGAGAGATGGCTCAGAGGTTAAGAGCATTGCCTGCTCTTCCAAAGGTCCTGAGTTCAATTCTCAGCAACCACATGGTGGCTCACAACCATCTGTAATGGGGTCTGGTGCCATCTTCTGGATTGCAGGCATACACACAGACAGAATATTGTATACATAATAAATAAATAAATATTTTTAAAAAAGAATGACACCTGAAGTTGACCTCTGGCCTTCATGTGCAAGGGGGCGTGTGTACACCTACATATACATCACACACACACACGCACACACACACACACGCGCGCGCGCGCGCGCGGAACACACGGAATAGGGGACGTTTTTACCGTATACTAAGTAGCTTTTTCTAGATCCACTCAGGAATGTGTGGCACGTGTGCCTATCAATTGTCCTTTGTTGTTCACAGGGCACAGCAGCCTGAGTCCTTCCCACCGCCCTGTCGTTGGCAGGACCGCCTGTGGGTGGCAGCTGCCCTCTGTCCCGCCGCCACCATGGTCTGGCTCAAGTCTAACAGTTTCCTTCTGGTGAGAGCTGACAGAAGCTAAGATAGAAAGCAGTTTTGGGCGACTGGCAAGCAGTTAAGTGCTAGAGGGTTTTGAGCCCCGTGCTAGGGAGTTGACTGGCCAGAGTCAGCCCCGGCCCCACCCAGTTCCTGCTCACAGACCTCTTGTCTCCTGGGCACCGTGCCTCCCCAGTACTGCTTGTCTGAGTGTTTCCAGATGCCCTCTGCCAGGGCTGCCTGGATGGTCTGAAGGGGTCTGGCCTCCCCGCCCTCCCCCTGTTACATAGACTCATGTAATATTGATAATTCAAATAGAAGCGATCTGTGTTGTCTGGTTAGATGGTGTGTCAAGTCAGGGAGTCGAACCCCAGAGCAGCTCTGTGGAAGAGCTTGAAGCTGGCTGCATGCAGTCAAAGACTAGAAACCCTGTTCTAGAGAGCATTGGCAGAGGGGCATGTGTGAAAGCAGAGGAAGGTTCTTATCCATAAAGGGTCAAGCCTGCTGATTCCTGTGTGTCTGTGTCTGTCTGTCTGTCTGTCTGTCTGTCTGTCTGTCTGTCTGTCTCTCTCTCTCTCTCTCTGTGTCTCTCTCTGTGTGTGTCTGTCTCTCTCTATGTCTGTGTGTCTGTCTTTGTGTGTGTGTCTGTCTGTCTCTCTGTCTCTCTCTGTGTGTCCGTGTGTGTGTGTGTGTCTGTCTCTGTGTGTGTGTGTCTCTGTGTGTGTGTTTCTGTGTCTGTCTGTCTGTCTGTCTTTCTCTCTGTGTGTGTGTGTGTGTGAAGGTAGAAGTAATTCATTGCTGTCCCCTGCTCCCTTGTTGCTATGCTGGTTTCTTAGCTACATCTCCTAGGCCCTCAAGATTCCTTAGGGCATAATCAGAATATCCCTAATGCATCTAATCTCATTTAATTCTTACGATACTCTACAAACGGTTAGCGTCTCTATGCACGGCTGGGTAGAGACCTTGCCTAGCATGCACGAAGCCCTAAATTCAATCCCAGAGACAGAACACGCCTGTCTTCCCAACGAATGGCAAATCCCCAGACAAAGTCCCACAGAAAGGAAGTGGCTGAGTGTGGAAGGCTCCTTCTGAGGGCAGGGCCATAATGGCTCTCTCGTGTGGTTGGTCTCCGCTGCAGGAGCATGCATGGCAAGGCTTCTTGGTCACTGCAGATTAACTGCCCTGTTGTGGAGGCCGACACTGGCAGACAGAAACGGCGTAAGTCATTGTCACTTGGGAAGCAGGTAAAATCTGTGGTCTGAACCTCAGCTGCTTTTACAGCTCTCTTCTGGGGGATTCTCCTCATCACCTGAGATCAGAATCTCCTCCCCAGCCAGGAGTCCCAAAGACTGTTGGATGTCTAGCAGAAAGCATAGCTGGTGAGGCTGCTTGGGTTCTGGGGGTCTTTGAAGAAAAGATCTGGAGAACTAGTCGCAAAGGAGAAAACAGGGACTGGGTGGCCAGCGGAGAGAGACGTCCCTGGGACAAGGACTAACTGGAGGAGCAAAGTCTTCACTGGGGAGACGGGTGTGGCCTTTCTTAAAAAGGTTGACTTGGGAAACAGGTTTGGATCTGTTGAAAACAGTCTTGAAAAAGGGCTTCTTTGGTTTGAAAAGACTAACCCTAAAGTGTCTTGGGGGAATTTCAGGAAGTTCTGGAGCAGAGTCTTGTTTTGTTCCTCTCTGGTTTCCAGAAGGAAATTAAACATGAGCCTGACTCCCCCTTGTGGAGTAAGCTTCACGGCTTGGTACAGTATCCCACAGAGGCGAGGGGAGCTCAGAGGTCTGAACTGCATCTGTTACTCTGTTGTTCTTGACCCAAGAAAGGTGTTTGGGTGGAAGCTCCACCCCTAGCCCCCTCCCCTGGAGTTGCTTCAGTCCAGATTCAACCCCATCCCCTCAAAAAGCCTGCCATTGGCGGCTCCACCCCCAGAGGGCATTAAAAAGCCCCCACCTCGTGGATTCCCCTCGTGATCGTCTCAGCTTCTCATGGCGCCACCCAGGAATGCTTTGCTCAGAATTATTATTTATTAATAAATCATTTATTATTTATTAATTCGGTTTGGTTGACTTATTACATCAGTGGCGGCAGATTCCCTGTAGCCAGGGATTTAAAACTTAACAAAAGGAAGTACTAGCTACCCAAGAAAAAGATTTACTTTTTTGAATTGTACAAGTACTTTGAATCAACCTTTTATTCCGGCACTTCGTAAAACTAAACTTCTGCCTGTTGGGCTTCATGCTTAAATACTTAGACTCTAAGTATTAATATTAAGATGACTGAACTCTATGTAACGGTCATTTCCACCTCTGCTTTATGCTTAAGGAAAGACTATGGTAGACGTGAGCTTGTGTCTCTGTGGCCATGTTCTCTACATAATCCTTAGCAGTGATGGCACATGTTATAATCGTCCATGTTTATTGACCATCTCCCCTGCATTCCCTTTCCAACTCTTGACAGCAGAATTATCAGTCGTAGGTTTACTGGGATATTAACTGGCTTAAGGTCAGACCACTAGCTGCTGAGGCTTTAATGGAATTAATACCCATGATCTGAAAGAGAAACTTAAAAGAGACAAGAGAGGAAAACGTATTAACTTGATTTCCCAAATTTTGGCCTTTGGTAGATCTTCTGTGAGGATTTTAAAAGATAGTCAGTGTCAGCCGGGCAGTGGTGGCGCATGCCTTTAATCCCAGCACTCGGGAGGCAGAGGCAGGCGGATCTCTGTGAGTTCGAGGCCAGCCTGGTGTACAAGAGCTAGTTCCAGGACAGGAACCAAAGGCTACGGAGAAACCGTCTCGAAAATCCAAAAAAAAAAAAAAAGAAAAAAAGTCAGTGTCGTGTAGCCATTTCCTTCAAACATCTCTTCCTGGGAAGAGACTCCAAAAGACCCAGGAAGTAAAAGAAATTGACAAGGCCCCAGGAAGCATCTGAAATTTACAAGAATTAGCCCCCACCCCCTTATATAAACAGGAATGATGGCTAGGGATGGGTGCAGGCTAGCAAAGCTGTTTGCCAGTCTTGCAGGAAACAGTGACTTGCAACCCTGCGACTTCAGGAAGAGAGAGAATGAAAATGACCGGAGCGTGTGACAGGAAGAAACTGCCTGCAGCAAATCTGGAAGATGTCCTACCACAGCGCAATCAAAGGGATTTCAAAAGCATCTTCATTTCAATCAGAGTTATGGATGCGTGTCCTTCTTTCCTCATCCCGGATCTCTGTTGCCCTGTCTCGCAGGCCGGTGTTGCAATGTTTGAGAAAAGGAAAAGTGGCTGAATCCCACGTCTGGCTCAGTGTGGGGAAGAGGAAGCATGGGCTGTGACATTTGCATCAGGTCGGAGAAACCTAGCTCTGCAAGCAACTGTCACCGAGTTCCCTGAGGATGCAAAGCTGTGTTTGAATGTGACCATTACAATCCTCGGGGAGGAGGTAGCAGCCGGCACTGGTGCACCGTGCAATGAAAGAGAAACCGACGATGCGGAGCTTGGCTTGTGTGCTTTTACGTGTGTCTACATCAGCATTTTCATGTTTTGAAAAATATACTCCATCTAAAAGGCTAATTTCTCTTAAAAATAACTTTGTTATTACATGGCGAGGAAGAAGTGTAATGGGGAGAGAGGTTTAAGTCGGGAGAAGAAGGGGAGAGTAGGCAGAGGTGAGGATGGGGGAGGGAATAGCTACCACTAAGGATATTTGATAAAGCTGTATAGAAACTTACTATTTTATAGTGTATATGCATCTATATGTATATATGTATATATATATATATATTCATATAAAGAGTTTAATTGGTGTATAACCAAACTAACTTACACAGGGTTTATGCTCCTCCCAGAAGCCATAAGTTGCTAAATAAAAAGCCCAGAACAAGGTATGCGATATTTCTCTTTAAGTTTAGTCCCAGGTTGTCCCAAAGACTCCCCCCAAAACAATACAGACCATTGCTTACTGCTCTTGCCCACTAGGGCTTGGTGATAAGACCCTATGGCGGAAGATAACACACACATTGGTCACAGCACAGGACGAACTGACTTGGTACCAACCAGGAAGCTCACTTCCTGCTAACTAGCGTTCCAAGGACCAGAAGGTGCTGTTCAGGCGGTCAGAGGGAAGTTTGGTGTAGGAGGTCTTTTTGTTTCTGTGTTGCTTTCATTGGTTGAATAGAGAAACTGCCTTGGCCTTTTGATAGGGCAGCATTTAGGTAGGTGGAGTAGACAGAACGGAATGCGGTGAGGAAGAAGGGCAGCTTCATACACTGATCTCTCAGAGCATCTCCACAGGGATGCCAGACTTGCCACACTGCTTCTGGCTTGAGCTGCTCTCTAAGCTCTCCGTGATACTGTTTCCTCCATGATACCACATAGATGGTGCTTAAACACTGCCAAGTCCAGCCCCTCTTGGTCAAAATGCAAGCCCAGCCCCTCTTGGTCAAAATGCAAGCCCAGCCCCTCTTGGTCAAGATGCAAGCCCAGCCTCTCTTGGTCAAGATGCAAGCCCAGCCCCTCTTGGTAAAGAGGCAAGCCCAGCCTCTCTTGGTCAAGATGCAAGGCCAGCCCTCTTGGTGAATTGCAAGCCCAGCCCCACTTGGTGAAGATACAAGCCCAGCCCCACTTTGTGAGATGCAAGCCCAGCCCCACTTGGTGAAGATGCAAGCCCAGCCCCACTTTGTGAGATGCAAGCCCAGCCCCACTTGGTAAAGATGCAAGCCTAGCCTCTCTTGGTAAAGATGCAAGGCCAGCCCCTCTTGGTGAAGATGCAAGCCCAGCCCCACTTTGTGAGATGCAAGCCCAGCCCCCTTGGTGAAGATGCAAGTCCAGTCCCTCTTGGTGAAGATGCAAGCCCAGCCACCTTGGTGAAGATGCAAGCCCAGCCACCTTGGTGAAGAAGCAAACTCAGCCCCCTTGGTGAAGATGCAAGTCCAACCCCCCTTGGTGAAGATGCAAGCTCAGCCCCCGTGGACCACTACTAAATCAGCTTCTCTATGCTGACCTGGGGGAAACACTTGAGCAGTTTAAGGAGAAGAGAACCCCTTTATCTCAGGCTGTTTTCCTTTCAATGAACATGGACCTTCACAAAGTAGAGCCTCTTCTGAGGGATAGAGTTTTGCCTTCAGAATACCCTTTTAAACCGCTGTTTCTAAGCGCAGGGAGTTTCTCTACAACGGTACCCATCTCTTTATTACCTACAGCTGCTGCTTCAGCACCAGCCTGACTACCATCTTGTTTTAAAATGTTTCTCTGCCAAACACATCAGCCTATCACCTTCAGATTTAACCCCAGTCAAGCTTGCGGGACAGGCAGAAATCGCCAGATTCTTGGCTAATATACTACACGAATGGCATTATCTCAGTCCTCAGGAGAGTACTTACTCCCTTCCGAAACCTCACGGGCGGGCCCTTCATTGTCAGCGGTTTATAATTCCAGCACCGTTCTATTTTATGCTCCCTCTAGGGTGGCCCATTAGGCTCGTAGAGCATCCGAGCCTTTCCTAGCTCCACCAACAAAACAGTTCCAAAGGCTTAAAAGCCACCTGGCCAGCAACCCTCACGAGGACATTTGTCTTTCTGGGGGTGGCTTATTTCCTTTCATAGGACAATCTCCACGATCGCCCATTTTCTTAAATGTTACATGACGCGTGGGCAGATCACTGCCAACACACCCATGCCCGCCCTTTAGAGGGCCAAGATCACTGTAGCTTTAAAAGCTGAGGAGTTGTTCCCTACCTCTGCATCTACACACAGAATGTCTTCTTTAGACCAGTGCTACAACCAAATCTTTCTCACCTATGGGCTGAGGGCCTCTGACTCTGCCCAGAACACCCTGTGGGCTGTCTTCCTGTCTGTTTGTCTGGCAACTTGTGAAATATGAACAGACACCGTATGATTAATATAAATTCACTGAAAAGCATCAGAAAATTCTTGATCCTAGAAATCAATGCAAATGAGGTTTCCTGATGTTTCTTTTTATGTCTAGAAAAGCTGAATAAATACCTAAAAATCCCCCAAAATTCTAAAAGCACACGCTGGGAAACTGGTTAAATTAGGGAAAGGTCATTATAATTGAAATATTAGACAGTCATTAAAAATAATGAGTTTCAAATATTGAGAAACAAGGAAAATGTATTACCAGGATATTACTGTGTAGAAAAGTCAGGTTATAAACCGATTTTGAATATGCATAATGGCAAACACTCAGCAAATAAATATCATATAGAATAAAAAGATGTCTCTTTTAGAATATTATTGTTTATCTCTGGGTAGTAGAGTTACCTTATTTCTTCTTTTTCTTATTATCTAAAAGCTCCATTACTCAGGTAAAAGACAAAATTTAAATATATCCTAAGGGTCCTCTCGTTAAAGAGTTTTACCCCGTGAGCAAATCAGCGTTGGTGACCTT